>NC_092148.1:14578628-14611128 GCF_045791955.1 Oncorhynchus clarkii lewisi | reverse complement strand
CTTCCCCCCTCCGCTCCCTTTCCCCTCCCTCCCTCACTCCCTTTCCCCTCCCTCACTCCATCCCTCTCCCTTCCCCCCTCCGCTCCCTTTCCCCGCTCTCTCCATCCCTCCCCCTCCCTCTCTCTCCCTCCATCCCTCTCCCTTCCCCCCTCCGCTCCCTCCCTTCCTCTAGATCTGATTCTCTCCCCTTCCTTCCTCTGTATCGCATTCCATTCTTCCATCCGTCCCCTTTAACATTATCTACCGGTTTATCCCTCTTCCCTCCCTCTTTCCCTGGGGGCGATGGAGACGGAGTGGGAGACAGGACAGGCCTGCTCTAGGCAGCCTCCCAGCAGTATGTCTCTCCATCTCCGACAGAGGAGAGGCACATGGTCCTACACAACTCTACCCTCTCTATCTCCTCCCTTCCTCCCTCTCTCATCACATAGTCAGAGTACGGGAATGCTTTGAAGAGCATTTGAACTCACTTCAAAAGAGAATAAAGATTCTTTGAGGGTCTGTGTTTAGCTGCCCCCCCCCCCCCCCCCAGCCCTGACACACTCCACACACACACCTAAAAACCTTTATCTGCTCATAATCAGATGCAACAATAACCATGTGGATTTAGACTTAGTGAGAGACTTCCAGGACAATATGCAATGGGTTTATCCGTGTGAGATTGTGTGTATACAGTATGTGTGTGAGATTGTGTGTATACAGTATGTGGGTGAGATTGTGTGTATACAGTATGTGTGTGAGATTGTGTGTATACAATATGTGTGTGAGATTGTGTGTATACAATATGTGTGTGAGATTGTGTGTATACAGTCTGTGTGTGAGATTGTGTGTATACAATATGTGTGTGAGATTGTGTGTATACAGTCTGTGTGTGAGATTGTGTGTATACAGTCTGTGTGTGAGATTGTGTGTATACAGTATGTGTGTGAGATTGTGTGTATGTGAGATTGTGTGTATACAGTATGCGTGTGAGATTGTGTGTATACAGTATGTGTGTGAGATTGTGTGTATACAGTATGTGTGTGAGATTGTGTGTATACAGTATGTGTGTGAGATTGTGTGTATGTGAGATTGTGTGTATACAGTATGCGTGTGAGATTGTGTGTATACAGTATGTGTGTGAGATTGTGTGTATACAGTATGTGTGTGAGATTGTGTGTATACAGTATGTGTGTGAGATTGTGTGTACACAGTATGTGTGTGAGATTGTGTGTATACAGTATGTGTGTGAGATTTGTGTGTATACAGTATGTGTGTGAGATTGTGTGTACACAGTATGTGTGTGAGATTGTGTGTATACAGTATGCGTGTGAGATTGTGTGTATACAGTATGCGTGTGAGATTGTGTGTATACAGTATGTGTGTGAGATTGTGTGTATACAGTATGTGTGTGAGATTGTGTGTACACAGTATGTGTGTGAGATTGTGTGTATACAGTATGTGTGTGAGATTGTGTGTATACAGTATGCGTGTGAGATTGTGTGTATACAGTATGTGTGTGAGATTGTGTGTACACAGTATGTGTGTGAGATTGTGTGTATACAGTATGTGTGTGAGATTGTGTGTATACAGTATGCGTGTGAGATTGTGTGTATACAGTATGTGTGTGAGATTGTGTGTATACAGTATGCGTGTGAGATTGTGTGTATACAGTATGTGTGTGAGATTGTGTGTACACAGTATGTGTGTGAGATTGTGTGTATACAGTATGTGTGTGAGATTGTGTGTATACAGTATGTGTGTGAGATTGTGTGTATACAGTATGTGTGTGAGATTGTGTGTATGTGAGATTGTGTGTATACAGTATGTGTGTGAGATTGTGTGTATACAGTATGTGTGTGAGATTGTGTGTATACAGTATGTGTGTGAGATTGTGTGTATACAGTATGCGTGTGAGATTGTGTGTATACAGTATGTGTGTGAGATTGTGTGTATACAGTATGTGTGTGAGATTGTGTGTATACAGTATGTGTGTGAGATTGTGTGTATACAGTATGTGTGTGAGATTGTGTGTATACAGTATGTGTGTGAGATTGTGTGTATACAGTATGTGTGTGAGATTGTGTTTACACAGTATGTGTGTGAGATTGTGTTTACACAGTATGTGTGTGAGATTGTGTGTATACAGTATGTGTGTGAGATTGTGTGTACACAGTATGTGTGTGAGATTGCAGGACAGGGATTACACCCACAATTACAAACAACTAAACTGGCTGATCAGACAAAACAGAGAAGTAGGCACACACCAAATAGAGAGAGATGAGAGCGAGAGGAGAGAGAGAGAACAGAGGGATGGGTCATTTCCTGGAAAATGTCATCAAGACTGTGCTGTGGAATTCCCAGAGTTGATGGAGAGAGGAGAGAGGACAGAGGGATCAGAGATGAGAGGAGAAGAGAGGACAGATGGATCAGATATGAGAGAAGAGGACAGGGGGATCAGAGATGAGAGGAGAAGAGAGGACAGAGGGATCAGAGATGATAGAGAAGAGAGGACATAAGGATCAGAGAAGAGAGGACAGATGGATCAGAGATGAGAGGAGAAGAGAGGACATAAGGATCAGAGATGAGAGGAGAAGAGAGGACAGATGGATCAGAGATGAGAGGAGGAGAGGACAGATGGATCAAAGATGAGAGGAGAAGAGAGGACCTAAGGATCAGAGATGAGAGGAGAAGAGAGGACATAAGGATCAGAGATGAGCGGAGAAGAGAGGACATAAGGATCAGAGATGAGAGGAGAAGAGAGGACAGAGGGATCAGAGATGAGAGGAGAAGAGAGGACAGAGGGATCAGAGATGAGAGGAGAAGATAGGACAGATGGATCAGAGATGAGAGGAGAAGAGAAGACAGAGGGATCAGAGATAAGGAGAAGAGAGGACAGAGGGATCAGAGATGAGAGGATAAGAGAGGACAGAGGGATCAGATATGAGAGGAGAAGAGAGGACAGAGGGATCAGATATGAGAGGAGAAGAGAGGACAGCGGGATCGGAGATGAGAGAAGAACAGAGGACAGATGAGAGGAAGAGAAAGTAGGGGAAATTTGAATCCTCTTAACAGTGACCCTGGTCTAACCATCCTTCTAGCCATATAGCTGCCCTGTCTATTGGAACTCTTCATACTGTCAGTTTCAAAGCAATATGGCTGCTTGATACAGAGTCATCTGTTCTCCAGAGTAAAACAGCGACTCTCTACACACATACCATCTATTGTCATACAGCTGCTCTCTATAAACACACACCATATATTGTCATATAGCTGCTCTCTATACACACACACACCATCTATTGTCATATAGCTGCTCTCTATACACACACACACCATCTATTGTCATATAGCTGCTCTCTAAAAACACACACCATCTACTGTCATATAGCTGCTCTCTATACACACACACCATCTATTGTCATATCGCTGCTCTCTATACACACACACACACACACACACACACACACACACACACACCATCTATTGTCATATAGCTGCTCTCTATATACACACACACACACACACACACACACACACACACACCATCTATTGTCATATAGCTGCTCTCTATACACACACACAACATCTATTGTCATATAGCTGCTCTCTATACACACACACAACATCTATTGTCATATAGCTGCTCTCTATACACACTAGAGGTCGACCGATTACGATTTTTCAACACCGATACCGATTATTGGAGGACCAAAAAGGCTGATACCGATTAATCGTCCGATTTAAACATATAAATATTTGTAATGATGACAATTACAACAATACTGAATTAACACTTATTTTAACTTAATATAATACATCAATAAAATAAATTTAGCCTCAAGTAAATAATGAAGCATGTTCAATTTGGTTTAAATAATGTAAAAACAAAGTGTTGGAGAAGAAAGTAAAAGTGCAATATGTGCTATGTAAGAAAGCTAACGTTTAAGTTCTTTGCTCAGAACATGAGAACATATGAAAGCTGGTGGTTCCTTTTAACATGAGTCTTCAATATTCCCAGGTAAGAAGTTTAGGTTGTAGTTATTATAGGAATTATGGGACTATTTCCCTCTATACCATTTGTATTTCATTAACCTTTGACTATTGGATGTTCTTATAGGCCCTTTAGTATTGCCAGTGTAACAGTATAGCTTCCGTCCTTCTCCTTGCTCCTCCCTGGGCTTGAACCAGCAACACAACGACAACAGCCACCATCGAAGCAGCGTTACCCATGCAGAGCAAGGGGAACAACTACTAGAAGGAGTGACGTTTGAAACGCTATTAGCGCGCGCTAACTAGCTAGCCATTTCAACTTCGGTTACACCAGCCTCATCTCGGGAGCTGATAGGCTTGAAGTCATAAACAGCGCAATGCTTGACGCACAACGAAGAGCTGCTTGCAAAACGCACTAAAGTGCTGTTTGAATTAATGTTTACGCGCCTGCTTCTGCCTACCACCGCTCAGTCAGATACTTAGATACTTGTATGCTCAGTCAGATTATATGCAACGCAGGACACGCTAGATAATATTTAGTAATATCATCAACCATGTGTAGTTAACTAGTGATTTATGATTGTTTTTTATAAGATAAATGTAATGCTAGCTAGCAACTTACCTTGGCTTACTGCATTCACGTAACAGGCAGTCTCCTTGTGGAGTGCAACGAGAGAGAGGCAGGCTGTTAACTGTAAGGTTGTAAGATTGGATCCCTCGAGCTGACAATGTGAAAATCTGTCGTTCTGCCCCTGAACGAGGCAGTTAACCCACTGTTCCTAGGCCGTCATTGAACATAAGAATGTGTTCTTAACTGACTTGCCTAGTTAAATAAAGGTATAAAAAAATATATTTTAAAAATCGGCACCCAAAAATACCGATTTCCGATTATAAAGAAAACTTGAAATCGTCCCCAATTAATCTGCCATTGTGATTAATCAGTCGACCTCTAACACACACACACACACACACACACAATCTATTGTCATATAACTGCTCTCTGGCTCTCTTTCCCTACACACAGACAGGCACGGACACACACATTGTAGTGCAGTAACTAGGCACTGACTGTAACAGGAAGTCAGGATAACAACGCCCTCCATGAGTCCCTGTTTATTTTTTGCCTCTCGTCACACCAGCTGCTCACACTCAGGTGTGTGGCCTTATGCACGTGAGACCGAACACTACTGGAAAACCTGGTTTGTGTGACCAGTGTTGGTGGGTGGCTAAACTGTAGTGTGTGTGTGTGTGTGTGTGTGTGTGTGTAAAGATGAGGGTCTGGCTAGGCTGGTCACATGCTCTAAGGGTGTGTGTGTGTGTGTGTGTGTGTGTGTGTGTGTAAAGATGAGGGTCTGGCTAGGCTGGTCACGTGCTCTAAGTGTGTGTGTGTGTGGAGATGAGGATCTATCTGGAGTCTGATTAGGCCAGTCACATGCTCTGTGGGCACAAGCGTGTGGTCAAGTGTACTCTGGGTGTGTGCGGCTCGTGTGTGCTCTGCCCGCACAGAAAATAAAAGACTCATTCTATCCTGGACAATGAGATGTGTACACACACCACACACACACGGGACTATAAATGTACAACACACTTAACACAAACTCATACAGTCACCCGCCCTCCTCTCCCTAGTTCTCTCTATACAATAGGCTCTGTTGTAAGGCCGGGACTCCTGACCTAGTCACAGTCCTAGTAACAGTGGTGTCACAGCAGTCCTGCTCAATCAAACACACACGGAGTGAACACGGTCGGTGTGTGTGTGAGATGGGGGAGGGGTATCCTACGGCGCCTGATGGTAATCTTTGCCAGCTGTGGTGAATGCAACCTCTAACCTCTGACCTGTATGAGCTGCTAACAGTCAACATCATGACCCCATCAGAGGCCCAGACCACAACATGGTACTGGGACCAGAGAGAGAGACCCAGGGCTTCACTGTGCGACTGCCATCTTGGTTTACTCCCATAGCCCTCCAACCAGTACACTGATGCCATTGTCTACTCTCCCTCTCCACCCCTCTCTCTCTCTGAGCACTGGGTGGAGAGGGGATCCACACTGGGACTGGGGCTACAGAGCACAATCATGTCTATGGGATGGGTTTACCTCCAAGTGCTGTGAACCAGTCGCTCTATCACTGTGATTAATATCTCTGATAGAGTACTGTTCATACATTTCACTCAGAGCAACAACAATAAATAAATCATCCCTGATCAACTCCCTTTGGCACTTTGTTCAATTCAAGCACACACACACACACACACACACACACACACACACACACACACACACACACACACACACACACACACACACACACACACACACACACACACACACACACACACACACACACACACAAACACACACACACACACACACCTCGTTTGACACCGGAGCGGTATGTGAGGTCATGGGTCTGCTACCACAACAAACCCTCTCAAGATTCACATCAATAGCAATGTGGGAAGAGGATTGATGGCACTAAAGACCAATAAAACACACATTGTAGCAACCATCCCCATATGGAACGCATGACAGAGAGGGCCACCTTGCTCCACACATATGGAAGAAATCTGGAGACCAAAGTCAGTGTGGTACCCAGGACTTCAGCTGGAGTTAACTTACACACACTCTCTCGCACACAGTTCAAACGCATGTTTTCAAGCCCCTGCACTTCAATCACCCAGGCCCATGATCGTACAGTTTCCTGTATAGTGTGCACATGGTGATTTCCCCTTATCAGGAATACTATTGTAATCCAGTGTGCCTGTGAGTTGACTCTCCAAGAGGACACGTGACTCCCTGCATCATTCCTGTCTCCTGCTCCCACAGCCAATGTGAAATTCACACTCACACAGTGAGGATTAGTGTGTGTGTGTGTGTGTGTGTGTGGTCTTGTTCTTCTATCCAGAGGGACAAAGGCTATTTTACGCTTAGGGGTTTGGTTTAGGGTTACAATCAGGGTTAGGTCTAGCCGGTAGATTTAGGGTTAGGCGGTAGGGTTAGGTCTAGGCGGTAGGGTTAGGTCTAGGCAGTAGGGTTAGGTCTAGGCAGTAGGGTTAGGTCTAGGCGGTAGGGTTAGGTCTAGGCGGTAGGGTTAGGTCTAGGCGGTAGGGTTAGGTCTAGGCAGTAGAGTTAGGTCTAGGCGGTAGGGTTAGGTCTAGGCGGTAGGGTTAGGTCTAGGCGGTAGGGTTAGGGTTGGGCGGTAGGGTTAGGTCTAGGCGGTAGGGTTAGGTCTAGGCGGTAGGGTTAGGTCTAGGCGGTAGGGTTAGGTCTAGGCGGTAGGGTTAGGTCTAGGCGGTAGGGTTAGGTCTAGGCGGTAGGGTTAGGTGGTAGGGTTACAATTAGGGTTAGGTCTAGGCGGTAGATTTAGGGTTAGGCGCAAGGTTTAGGGTAGGCGGTAGGGTTAAGGTTAGACGGTAGGGTTAGGCGGTAGGGTTAGGCGGTAGGGTTAGATTTAGGCGGTAGGGTTAGGTGGTAGGGTTATGCTTAGGTGGTAGGGTTAGGCGGTAGGGTTAGGTTTAGGCGGTAGGGTTAGGTCTAGGTGGTAGGGTTAGGTCTAGGCGGTAGGGTTAGGTCTAGGCGGTAGGGTTAGGTCTAGGCGGTAGGTTTAGGTCTAGGCGTTGGTTTAGGTGGTAGGTTTAGGTCTAGGCGGTAGGTTTAGGTCTAGGCGGTAGGTTTAGGTCTAGGCGGTAGGTTTAGGTCTAGGCGGTAGGGTTTGGTCTAGGCGGTAGGGTTTGGTCTAGGCGGTAGGGTTTGGTCTAGGCGGTAGGGTTTGGTCTAGGCGGTAGGGTTAGGTCTAGGCGGTAGGGTTAGGTCTAGGCGGTAGGGTTAGGGTTAGGTGGTAGGGTTAGGTCTAGGCGGTAGGTTTAGGTCTAGGCGGTAGGTTTAGGTCTAGGCGGTAGGTTTAGGTCTAGGCGGTAGGTTTAAGTCTAGGCGGTAGGGTTAGGTCTAGGCGGTAGGGTTAGGCGGTAGGGTTAGGCGGTGGCTCTAGGCGGTAGGGTTTGGAGGTAGGGTTAGGCGGTAGGGTAAGTCTAGGCGGTAGAGTTAGGCGGTAGGGTTAGGTGGTAGGGTTAGAGAAAATAGGATTTTGAAAGGAAATCAATTTTAGGTCTCCACAAAGACAGAAATATAAGTATGTGTGTTAAGGTTAGAGATATGAGGGAGAGACACGCTACAGAGGGAAAGATGGAGAAAGATACAAGGGGAGCAGACAGAGTGAAAGAGGAGGAAGATACAAGGGAAGCAGACAGAGTGAAAGAGGAGGAAGATACAAGGGGAGCAAGACAGAGTGAAAGAGGAGGAAGATACAAGGGGAGCAGACAGAGTGAAAGAGGAGGAAGATACAAGGGGAGCAGACAGAGTGAAAGAGGAGGAAGATACAAGGGGAGCAGACAGAGTGAAAGAGGAGGAAGATACAAGGGGAGCAGACAGAGTGAAAGAGGAGGAAGATACAAGGGGAGCAAGACAGAGTGAAAGAGGAGGAAGATACAAGGGGAGCAGACAGAGTGAAAGAGGAGGAAGATACAAGGGGAGCAGACAGAGTGAAAGAGGAGGAAGATACAAGGGGAGCAGACAGAGTGAAAGAGGAGGAAGATACAAGGGGAGCAGACAGAGTGAAAGAGGAGGAAGATACAAGGGGAGCAGACAGAGTGAAAGAGGAGGAAGATACAAGGGGAGCAGACAGAGTGAAAGAGGAGGAAGATACAAGGGGAGCAGACAGAGTGAAAGAGGAGGAAGATACAAGGGGAGCAGACAGAGTGAAAGAGGAGGAAGATACAAGGGGAGCAGACAGAGTGAAAGAGGAGGAAGATACAGAGTGAAAGAGGAGGAAGATACAAGGGGAGCAGACAGAGTGAAAGAGGAGGAAGATACAAGGGGAGCAGACAGAGTGAAAGAGGAGGAAGATACAAGGGGAGCAGACAGAGTGAAAGAGGAGGAAGATACAAGGGGAGCAGACAGAGTGAAAGAGGAGGAAGATACAAGGGGAGCAGACAGAGTGAAAGAGGAGGAAGATACAAGGGGAGCAGACAGAGTGAAAGAGGAGGAAGATACAAGGGGAGCAGACAGAGTGAAAGAGGAGGAAGATACAAGGGGAGCAGACAGAGTGAAAGAGGAGGAAGATACAAGGGGAGCAGACAGAGTGAAAGAGGAGGAAGATACAAGGGGAGCAGACAGAGTGAAAGAGGAGGAAGATACAAGGGGAGCAGACAGAGTGAAAGAGGAGGAAGATACAAGGGGAGCAGACAGAGTGAAAGAGGAGGAGGAAGATAAAGAGGAGGAAGATACAAGGGGAGCAGACAGAGTGAAAGAGGAGGAAGATACAAGGGGAGCAGACAGAGTGAAAGAGGAGGAAGATACAAGGGGAGCAGACAGAGTGAAAGAGGAGGAAGATACAAGGGGAGCAGACAGAGTGAAAGAGGAGGAAGATACAAGGGGAGCAGACAGAGTGAAAGAGGAGGAAGATACAAGGGGAGCAGACAGAGTGAAAGAGGAGGAAGATACAAGGGGAGCAGACAGAGTGAAAGAGGAGGAAGATACAAGGGGAGCAGACAGAGTGAAAGAGGAGGAAGATACAAGGGGAGCAGACAGAGTGAAAGAGGAGGAAGATACAAGGGGAGCAGACAGAGTGAAAGAGGAGGAAGATACAAGGGGAGCAGACAGAGTGAAAGAGGAGGAAGATACAAGGGGAGCAGACAGAGTGAAAGAGGAGGAAGATACAAGGGGAGCAGACAGAGTGAAAGAGGAGGAAGATACAAGGGGAGCAGACAGAGTGAAAGAGGAGGAAGATACAAGGGGAGCAGACAGAGTGAAAGAGGAGGAAGATACAAGGGGAGCAGACAGAGTGAAAGAGGAGGAAGATACAAGGGGAGCAGACAGAGTGAAAGAGGAGGAAGATACAAGGGGAGCAGACAGAGTGAAAGAGGAGGAAGATACAAGGGGAGCAGACAGAGTGAAAGAGGAGGAAGATACAAGGGGAGCAGACAGAGTGAAAGAGGAGGAAGATACAAGGGGAGCAGACAGAGTGAAAGAGGAGGAAGATACAAGGGGAGCAGACAGAGTGAAAGAGGAGGAAGATACAAGGGGAGCAGACAGAGTGAAAGAGGAGGAAGATACAAGGGGAGCAGACAGAGTGAAAGAGGAGGAAGATACAAGGGGAGCAGACAGAGTGAAAGAGGAGGAAGATACAAGGGGAGCAGACAGAGTGAAAGAGGAGGAAGATACAAGGGGAGCAGACAGAGTGAAAGAGGAGGAAGATACAAGGGGAGCAGACAGAGTGAAAGAGGAGGAAGATACAAGGGGAGCAGACAGAGTGAAAGAGGAGGAAGATACAAGGGGAGCAGACAGAGTGAAAGAGGAGGAAGATACAAGGGGAGCAGACAGAGTGAAAGAGGAGGAAGATACAAGGGGAGCAGACAGAGTGAAAGAGGAGGAAGATACAAGGGGAGCAGACAGAGTGAAAGAGGAGGAAGATACAAGGGGAGCAGACAGAGTGAAAGAGGAGGAAGATACAAGGGGAGCAGACAGAGTGAAAGAGGAGGAAGATACAAGGGGAGCAGACAGAGTGAAAGAGGAGGAAGATACAAGGGGAGCAGACAGAGTGAAAGAGGAGGAAGATACAAGGGGAGCAGACAGAGTGAAAGAGGAGGAAGATACAAGGGGAGCAGACAGAGTGAAAGAGGAGGAAGATACAAGGGGAGCAGACAGAGTGAAAGAGGAGGAAGATACAAGGGGAGCAGACAGAGTGAAAGAGGAGGAAGATACAAGGGGAGCAGACAGAGTGAAAGAGGAGGAAGATACAAGGGGAGCAGACAGAGTGAAAGAGGAGGAAGATACAAGGGGAGCAGACAGAGTGAAAGAGGAGGAAGATACAAGGGGAGCAGACAGAGTGAAAGAGGAGGAAGATACAAGGGGAGCAGACAGAGTGAAAGAGGAGGAAGATACAAGGGGAGCAGACAGAGTGAAAGAGGAGGAAGATACAAGGGGAGCAGACAGAGTGAAAGAGGAGGAAGATACAAGGGGAGCAGACAGAGTGAAAGAGGAGGAAGATACAAGGGGAGCAGACAGAGTGAAAGAGGAGGAAGATACAAGGGGAGCAGACAGAGTGAAAGAGGAGGAAGATACAAGGGGAGCAGACAGAGTGAAAGAGGAGGAAGATACAAGGGGAGCAGACAGAGTGAAAGAGGAGGAAGATACAAGGGGAGCAGACAGAGTGAAAGAGGAGGAAGATACAAGGGGAGCAGACAGAGTGAAAGAGGAGGAAGATACAAGGGGAGCAGACAGAGTGAAAGAGGAGGAAGATACAAGGGGAGCAGACAGAGTGAAAGAGGAGGAAGATACAAGGGGAGCAGACAGAGTGAAAGAGGAGGAAGATACAAGGGGAGCAGACAGAGTGAAAGAGGAGGAAGATACAAGGGGAGCAAGACAGAGTGAAAGAGGAGGAAGATACAAGGGGAGCAGACAGAGTGAAAGAGGAGGAAGATACAAGGGGAGCAGACAGAGTGAAAGAGGAGGAAGATACAAGGGGAGCAGACAGAGTGAAAGAGGAGGAAGATACAAGGGGAGCAGACAGAGTGAAAGAGGAGGAAGATACAAGGGGAGCAGACAGAGTGAAAGAGGAGGAAGATACAAGGGGAGCAGACAGAGTGAAAGAGGAGGAAGATACAAGGGGAGCAGACAGAGTGAAAGAGGAGGAAGATACAAGGGGAGCAGACAGAGTGAAAGAGGAGGAAGATACAAGGGGAGCAGACAGAGTGAAAGAGGAGGAAGATACAAGGGGAGCAGACAGAGTGAAAGAGGAGGAAGATACAAGGGGAGCAGACAGAGTGAAAGAGGAGGAAGATACAAGGGGAGCAGACAGAGTGAAAGAGGAGGAAGATACAAGGGGAGCAGACAGAGTGAAAGAGGAGGAAGATACAAGGGGAGCAGACAGAGTGAAAGAGGAGGAAGATACAAGGGGAGCAGACAGAGTGAAAGAGGAGGAAGATACAAGGGGAGCAGACAGAGTGAAAGAGGAGGAAGATACAAGGGGAGCAGACAGAGTGAAAGAGGAGGAAGATACAAGGGGAGCAGACAGAGTGAAAGAGGAGGAAGATACAAGGGGAGCAGACAGAGTGAAAGAGGAGGAAGATACAAGGGGAGCAGACAGAGTGAAAGAGGAGGAAGATACAAGGGGAGCAGACAGAGTGAAAGAGGAGGAAGATACAAGGGGAGCAGACAGAGTGAAAGAGGAGGAAGATACAAGGGGAGCAGACAGAGTGAAAGAGGAGGAAGATACAAGGGGAGCAGACAGAGTGAAAGAGGAGGAAGATACAAGGGGAGCAGACAGAGTGAAAGAGGAGGAAGATACAAGGGGAGCAGACAGAGTGAAAGAGGAGGAAGATACAAGGGGAGCAGACAGAGTGAAAGAGGAGGAAGATACAAGGGGAGCAGACAGAGTGAAAGAGGAGGAAGATACAAGGGGAGCAGACAGAGTGAAAGAGGAGGAAGATACAAGGGGAGCAGACAGAGTGAAAGAGGAGGAAGATACAAGGGGAGCAGACAGAGTGAAAGAGGAGGAAGATACAAGGGGAGCAGACAGAGTGAAAGAGGAGGAAGATACAAGGGGAGCAGACAGAGTGAAAGAGGAGGAAGATACAAGGGGAGCAGACAGAGTGAAAGAGGAGGAAGATACAAGGGGAGCAGACAGAGTGAAAGAGGAGGAAGATACAAGGGGAGCAGACAGAGTGAAAGAGGAGGAAGATACAAGGGGAGCAGACAGAGTGAAAGAGGAGGAAGATGACAAGGGGAGCAGACAGAGTGAAAGAGGAGGAAGATACAAGGGGAGCAGACAGAGTGAAAGAGGAGGAAGATACAAGGGGAGCAGACAGAGTGAAAGAGGAGGAAGATACAAGGGAAGCAGACAGAGTGAAAGAGGAGGAAGATACAAGGGGAGCAGACAGAGTGAAAGAGGAGGAAGATACAAGGGGAGCAGACAGAGTGAAAGAGGAGGAAGATACAAGGGGAGCAGACAGAGTGAAAGAGGAGGAAGATACAAGGGGAGCAGACAGAGTGAAAGAGGAGGAAGATACAAGGGGAGCAGACAGAGTGAAAGAGGAGGAAGATACAAGGGGAGCAGACAGAGTGAAAGAGGAGGAAGATACAAGGGGAGCAGACAGAGTGAAAGAGGAAGAAAGATACAAGGGGAGCAGACAGAGTGAAAGAGGAGGAAGATACAAGGGGAGCAGACAGAGTGAAAGAAGAGGAAGATACAAGGGGAGCAGACAGAGTGAAAGAGGAGGAAGATACAAGGGGAGCAAGACAGAGTGAAAGAGGAGGAAGATACAAGGGGAGCAGACAGAGTGAAAGAGGAGGAAGATACAAGGGGAGCAGACAGAGTGAAAGAGGAGGAAGATACAAGGGGAGCAGACAGAGTGAAAGAAGAGGAAGATACAAGGGGAGCAGACAGAGTGAAAGAGGAGGAAGATACAAGGGGAGCAGACAGAGTGAAAGAGGAGGAAGATACAAGGGGAGCAGACAGAGTGAAAGAAGAGGAAGATACAAGGGGAGCAGACAGAGTGAAAGAGGAGGAAGATACAAGGGGAGCAGACAGAGTGAAAGAGGAGGAAGATACAAGGGGAGCAGACAGAGTGAAAGAGGAGGAAGATACAAGGGGAGCAGACAGAGTGAAAGAGGAGGAAGATACAAGGGGAGCAGACAGAGTGAAAGAGGAGGAAGATACAAGGGGAGCAGACAGAGTGAAAGAGGAGGAAGATACAAGGGGAGCAGACAGAGTGAAAGAGGAGGAAGATACAAGGGGAGCAGACAGAGTGAAAGAGGAGGAAGATACAAGGGGAGCAGACAGAGTGAAAGAGGAGGAAGATACAAGGGGAGCAGACAGAGTGAAAGAGGAGGAAGATACAAGGGGAGCAGACAGAGTGAAAGAGGAGGAAGATACAAGGGGAGCAGACAGAGTGAAAGAGGAGGAAGATACAAGGGGAGCAGACAGAGTGAAAGAGGAGGAAGATACAAGGGGAGCAGACAGAGTGAAAGAGGAGGAAGATACAAGGGGAGCAGACAGAGTGAAAGAGGAGGAAGATACAAGGGGAGCAGACAGAGTGAAAGAGGAGGAAGATACAAGGGGAGCAGACAGAGTGAAAGAGGAGGAAGATACAAGGGGAGCAGACAGAGTGAAAGAGGAGGAAGATACAAGGGGAGCAGACAGAGTGAAAGAGGAGGAAGATACAAGGGGAGCAGACAGAGTGAAAGAGGAGGAAGATACAAGGGGAGCAGACAGAGTGAAAGAGGAGGAAGATACAAGGGGAGCAGACAGAGTGAAAGAGGAGGAAGATACAAGGGGAGCAGACAGAGTGAAAGAGGAGGAAGATACAAGGGGAGCAGACAGAGTGAAAGAGGAGGAAGATACAAGGGGAGCAGACAGAGTGAAAGAGGAGGAAGATACAAGGGGAGCAGACAGAGTGAAAGAGGAGGAAGATACAAGGGGAGCAGACAGAGTGAAAGAGGAGGAAGATACAAGGGGAGCAGACAGAGTGAAAGAGGAGGAAGATACAAGGGGAGCAGACAGAGTGAAAGAGGAGGAAGATACAAGGGGAGCAGACAGAGTGAAAGAGGAGGAAGATACAAGGGGAGCAGACAGAGTGAAAGAGGAGGAAGATACAAGGGGAGCAGACAGAGTGAAAGAGGAGGAAGATACAAGGGGAGCAGACAGAGTGAAAGAGGAGGAAGATACAAGGGGAGCAGACAGAGTGAAAGAGGAGGAAGATACAAGGGGAGCAGACAGAGTGAAAGAGGAGGAAGATACAAGGGGAGCAGACAGAGTGAAAGAGGAGGAAGATACAAGGGGAGCAGACAGAGTGAAAGAGGAGGAAGATACAAGGGGAGCAGACAGAGTGAAAGAGGAGGAAGATACAAGGGGAGCAGACAGAGTGAAAGAGGAGGAAGATACAAGGGGAGCAGACAGAGTGAAAGAGGAGGAAGATACAAGGGGAGCAGACAGAGTGAAAGAGGAGGAAGATACAAGGGGAGCAGACAGAGTGAAAGAGGAGGAAGATACAAGGGGAGCAGACAGAGTGAAAGAGGAGGAAGATACAAGGGGAGCAGACAGAGTGAAAGAGGAGGAAGATACAAGGGGAGCAGACAGAGTGAAAGAGGAGGAAGATACAAGGGGAGCAGACAGAGTGAAAGAGGAGGAAGATACAAGGGGAGCAGACAGAGTGAAAGAGGAGGAAGATACAAGGGGAGCAGACAGAGTGAAAGAGGAGGAAGATACAAGCAGACAGAGTGAAAGAGCAGACAGAGTGAAAGAGGAGGAAGATACAAGGGGAGCAGACAGAGTGAAAGAGGAGGAAGATACAAGGGGAGCAGACAGAGTGAAAGAGGAGGAAGATACAAGGGGAGCAGACAGAGTGAAAGAGGAGGAAGATACAAGGGGAGCAGACAGAGTGAAAGAGGAGGAAGATACAAGGGGAGCAGACAGAGTGAAAGAGGAGGAAGATACAAGGGGAGCAGACAGAGTGAAAGAGGAGGAAGATACAAGGGGAGCAGACAGAGTGAAAGAGGAGGAAGATACAAGGGGAGCAGACAGAGTGAAAGAGGAGGAAGATACAAGGGGAGCAGACAGAGTGAAAGAGGAGGAAGATACAAGGGGAGCAGACAGAGTGAAAGAGGAGGAAGATACAAGGGGAGCAGACAGAGTGAAAGAGGAGGAAGATACAAGGGGAGCAGACAGAGTGAAAGAG
Source organism: Oncorhynchus clarkii lewisi (assembly GCF_045791955.1). Taxonomy (NCBI): domain Eukaryota; kingdom Metazoa; phylum Chordata; class Actinopteri; order Salmoniformes; family Salmonidae; genus Oncorhynchus; species Oncorhynchus clarkii. The sequence goes on along the minus strand of NC_092148.1, from coordinate 14,595,427 downwards.
GAGGAAGATACAAGGGGAGCAGACAGAGTGAAAGAGGAGGAAGATACAAGGGGAGCAGACAGAGTGAAAGAGGAGGAAGAGACAAGGGGAGCAGACAGAGTGACAAGGGGAGCAGACAGAGTGAAAGAGGAGGAAGATACAAGGGGAGCAGACAGAGTGAAAGAGGAGGAAGATACAAGGGGAGCAGACAGAGTGAAAGAGGAGGAAGATACAAGGGGAGCAGACAGAGTGAAAGAGGAGGAAGATACAAGGGGAGCAGACAGAGTGAAAGAGGAGGAAGATACAAGGGGAGCAGACAGAGTGAAAGAGGAGGAAGATACAAGGGGAGCAGACAGAGTGAAAGAGGAGGAAGATACAAGGGGAGCAGACAGAGTGAAAGAGGAGGAAGATACAAGGGGAGCAGACAGAGTGAAAGAGGAGGAAGATACAAGGGGAGCAGACAGAGTGAAAGAGGAGGAAGATACAAGGGGAGCAGACAGAGTGAAAGAGGAGGAAGACAGAGTAAAGAGGGGAGCAGACAGAGTGAAAGAGGGAAGATACAAGGGGAGCAGACAGAGTGAAAGAGGAGGAAGATACAAGGGGAGCAGACAGAGTGAAAGAGGAGGAAGATACAAGGGGAGCAGACAGAGTGAAAGAGGAGGAAGATACAAGGGGAGCAGACAGAGTGAAAGAGGAGGAAGATACAAGGGGAGCAGACAGAGTGAAAGAGGAGGAAGATACAAGGGGAGCAGACAGAGTGAAAGAGGAGGAAGATACAAGGGGAGCAGACAGAGTGAAAGAGGAGGAAGATACAAGGGGAGCAGACAGAGTGAAAGAGGAGGAAGATACAAGGGGAGCAGACAGAGTGAAAGAGGAGGAAGATACAAGGGGAGCAGACAGAGTGAAAGAGGAGGAAGATACAAGGGGAGCAGACAGAGTGAAAGAGGAGGAAGATACAAGGGGAGCAGACAGAGTGAAAGAGGAGGAAGATACAAGGGGAGCAGACAGAGTGAAAGAGGAGGAAGATACAAGGGGAGCAGACAGAGTGAAAGAGGAGGAAGATACAAGGGGAGCAGACAGAGTGAAAGAGGAGGAAGATACAAGGGGAGCAGACAGAGTGAAAGAGGAGGAAGATACAAGGGGAGGGAGCAGACAGACAGAGTGAAAGAGGAGGAAGATACAAGGGGAGCAGACAGAGTGAAAGAGGAGGAAGATACAAGGGGAGCAGACAGAGTGAAAGAGGAGGAAGATACAAGGGGAGCAGACAGAGTGAAAGAGGAGGAAGATACAAGGGGAGCAGACAGAGTGAAAGAGGAGGAAGATACAAGGGGAGCAGACAGAGTGAAAGAGGAGGAAGATACAAGGGGAGCAGACAGAGTGAAAGAGGAGGAAGATACAAGGGGAGCAGACAGAGTGAAAGAGGAGGAAGATACAAGGGGAGCAGACAGAGTGAAAGAGGAGGAAGATACAAGGGGAGCAGACAGAGTGAAAGAGGAGGAAGATACAAGGGGAGCAGACAGAGTGAAAGAGGAGGAAGATACAAGGGGAGCAGACAGAGTGAAAGAGGAGGAAGATACAAGGGGAGCAGACAGAGTGAAAGAGGAGGAAGATACAAGGGGAGCAGACAGAGTGAAAGAGGAGGAAGATACAAGGGGAGCAGACAGAGTGAAAGAGGAGGAAGATACAAGGGGAGCAGACAGAGTGAAAGAGGAGGAAGATACAAGGGGAGCAGACAGAGTGAAAGAGGAGGAAGATACAAGGGGAGCAGACAGAGTGAAAGAGGAGGAAGATACAAGGGGAGCAGACAGAGTGAAAGAGGAGGAAGATACAAGGGGAGCAGACAGAGTGAAAGAGGAGGAAGATACAAGGGGAGCAGACAGAGTGAAAGAGGAGGAAGATACAAGGGGAGCAGACAGAGTGAAAGAGGAGGAAGATACAAGGGGAGCAGACAGAGTGAAAGAGGAGGAAGATACAAGGGGAGCAGACAGAGTGAAAGAGGAGGAAGATACAAGGGGAGCAGACAGAGTGAAAGAGGAGGAAGATACAAGGGGAGCAGACAGAGTGAAAGAGGAGGAAGATACAAGGGGAGCAGACAGAGTGAAAGAGGAGGAAGATACAAGGGGAGCAGACAGAGTGAAAGAGGAGGAAGATACAAGGGGAGCAGACAGAGTGAAAGAGGAGGAAGATACAAGGGGAGCAGACAGAGTGAAAGAGGAGGAAGATACAAGGGGAGCAGACAGAGTGAAAGAGGAGGAAGATACAAGGGGAGCAGACAGAGTGAAAGAGGAGGAAGATACAAGGGGAGCAGACAGAGTGAAAGAGGAGGAAGATACAAGGGGAGCAGACAGAGTGAAAGAGGAGGAAGATACAAGGGGAGCAGACAGAGTGAAAGAGGAGGAAGATACAAGGGGAGCAGACAGAGTGAAAGAGGAGGAAGATACAAGGGGAGCAGACAGAGTGAAAGAGGAGGAAGATACAAGGGGAGCAGACAGAGTGAAAGAGGAGGAAGATACAAGGGGAGCAGACAGAGTGAAAGAGGAGGAAGATACAAGGGGAGCAGACAGAGTGAAAGAGGAGGAAGATACAAGGGGAGCAGACAGAGTGAAAGAGGAGGAAGATACAAGGGGAGCAGACAGAGTGAAAGAGGAGGAAGATACAAGGGGAGCAGACAGAGTGAAAGAGGAGGAAGATACAAGGGGAGCAGACAGAGTGAAAGAGGAGGAAGATACAAGGGGAGCAGACAGAGTGAAAGAGGAGGAAGATACAAGGGGAGCAGACAGAGTGAAAGAGGAGGAAGATACAAGGGGAGCAGACAGAGTGAAAGAGGAGGAAGATACAAGGGGAGCAGACAGAGTGAAAGAGGAGGAAGATACAAGGGGAGCAGACAGAGTGAAAGAGGAGGAAGATACAAGGGGAGCAGACAGAGTGAAAGAGGAGGAAGATACAAGGGGAGCAGACAGAGTGAAAGAGGAGGAAGATACAAGGGGAGCAGACAGAGTGAAAGAGGAGGAAGATACAAGGGGAGCAGACAGAGTGAAAGAGGAGGAAGATACAAGGGGAGCAGACAGAGTGAAAGAGGAGGAAGATACAAGGGGAGCAGACAGAGTGAAAGAGGAGGAAGATACAAGGGGAGCAGACAGAGTGAAAGAGGAGGAAGATACAAGGGGAGCAGACAGAGTGAAAGAGGAGGAAGATACAAGGGGAGCAGACAGAGTGAAAGAGGAGGAAGATACAAGGGGAGCAGACAGAGTGAAAGAGGAGGAAGATACAAGGGGAGCAGACAGAGTGAAAGAGGAGGAAGATACAAGGGGAGCAGACAGAGTGAAAGAGGAGGAAGATACAAGGGGAGCAGACAGAGTGAAAGAGGAGGAAGATACAAGGGGAGCAGACAGAGTGAAAGAGGAGGAAGATACAAGGGGAGCAGACAGAGTGAAAGAGGAGGAAGATACAAGGGGAGCAGACAGAGTGAAAGAGGAGGAAGATACAAGGGGAGCAGACAGAGTGAAAGAGGAGGAAGATACAAGGGGAGCAGACAGAGTGAAAGAGGAGGAAGATACAAGGGGAGCAGACAGAGTGAAAGAGGAGGAAGATACAAGGGGAGCAGACAGACAGAGTGAAAGAGGAGGAAGATACAAGGGGAGCAGACAGAGTGAAAGAGGAGGAAGATACAAGGGGAGCAGACAGAGTGAAAGAGGAGGAAGATACAAGGGGAGCAGACAGAGTGAAAGAGGAGGAAGATACAAGGGGAGCAGACAGAGTGAAAGAGGAGGAAGATACAAGGGGAGCAGACAGAGTGAAAGAGGAGGAAGATACAAGGGGAGCAGACAGAGTGAAAGAGGAGGAAGATACAAGGGGAGCAGACAGAGTGAAAGAGGAGGAAGATACAAGGGGAGCAGACAGAGTGAAAGAGGAGGAAGATACAAGGGGAGCAGACAGAGTGAAAGAGGAGGAAGATACAAGGGGAGCAGACAGAGTGAAAGAGGAGGAAGATACAAGGGGAGCAGACAGAGTGAAAGAGGAGGAAGATACAAGGGGAGCAGACAGAGTGAAAGAGGAGGAAGATACAAGGGGAGCAGACAGAGTGAAAGAGGAGGAAGATACAAGGGGAGCAGACAGAGTGAAAGAGGAGGAAGATACAAGGGGAGCAGACAGAGTGAAAGAGGAGGAAGATACAAGGGGAGCAGACAGAGTGAAAGAGGAGGAAGATACAAGGGGAGCAGACAGAGTGAAAGAGGAGGAAGATACAAGGGGAGCAGACAGAGTGAAAGAGGAGGAAGATACAAGGGAAGCAGACAGAGTGAAAGAGGAGGAAGATACAAGGGGAGCAGACAGAGTGAAAGAGGAGGAAGATACAAGGGAAGCAGACAGAGTGAAAGAGGAGGAAGATACAAGGGGAGCAAGACAGAGTGAAAGAGGAGGAAGATACAAGGGGAGCAGACAGAGTGAAAGAGGAGGAAGGCTGCGATTAATTACATTTTTTTTTTGAAAATCTGTTTTTAAATAAAGACAAACCCTGGAATAAGTAGGTGTGTCCAAAACTTTGACTGAATAAATAAATAAATAAATGACTTACTGGTGGGCTAAACTCCATATCTGTTCCAATACTGTGACTCTACAGGCCTGGACACTACTAGACTATAAGGAGGATGAAACCAGAGGAAATGTGGAGAAGGGATGAGGAGAGGATGAGAGGAAGAGAAGAATGAGGTAGTGTGAGGAGAGAATAAGAAAGAAGAGGAGGGCAGAGGCGAGGAGGAGAAGAGGTGAGGAGAGGATGAGAGGAAGAGAAGAATGGGGTAGTGTGAGGAGAGAATAAGGAAGAAGAGGAGGGCAGAGGCGAGGAGGAGAAGAGGTGAGGAGAGGATGAGAGGAAGAGAAGAATGGGGTAGTGTGAGGAGAGAATAAGGAAGAAGAGGAGGGCAGAGGCGAGGAGGAGAGGAAGAGAAGAACGGGGTAGTGTGAGGAGAGAATAAGGAAGAAGAGGAGGGCAGAGGCGAGGAGGAGAAGAGGTGAGGAGAGGATGAGAGGAAGAGAAGAACGGGGTAGTGTGAGGAGAGAATAAGGAAGAAGAGGAGGGCAGAGGCGAGGATGAGAGGAAGAGAAGAACGGGGTAGTGTGAGGAGAGAATAAGGAAGAAGAGGAGGGCAGAGGCGAGGATGAGAGGAAGAGAAGAATGGGGTAGTGTGAGGAGAGAATAAGGAAGAAGAGGAGGGCAGAGGCGAGGATGAGAGGAAGAGAAGAACGGGGTAGTGTGAGGAGAGAATAAGGAAGAAGAGGAGGGCAGAGGCGAGGAGGAGAAGGAAGGAGGTGGATCTCACATCGTTAAGATGTATTAAGACCCAAAAGGAAAACACCCCCCCCTCCCTCCAAACTGTGATTTGCAATTAGTGTGTTAAACCAGCCTGTCCTCATCAGACCCCATCTGCAACAGACACCATGTTAATCACACCACAGTAGAGACCTTACGTAAGCCCCCACCCTAAACAGGGCGACCCCATCACTCTTCTGCTCTCACTGCTTCCAGATTATGTGTGGTTTATCAGTGCTTAGTCTAATCTCTGTTTTGTGAAGTCAGAAATACAAGAGACTACAAGCCAGCCCATTCTAACAGTCAGGGGTGACTGGTTAGGTTAGATACTTGGCTGTTGAACTGTGTAGTTCTCTCAGGTTATGGCTCCTATTCTGTCCTGATTGAAGCAATTGCATTGCAATGTGTCACCTGTGTATTATTCTAGACTGTACAGATTAGTCCAAAGTGTCAAAGTCTGTTGCGTTGTTGTCAGTGAGTAAATGGTGTGTTACGGCGCGTGTGTGTGTAGCTGAGAGGTAGATCAGGCCCAGCCTGGGGGATGATACTGTACAGCCTGAGGCCTGGATGGATGTTTTACTGGCTCGTTACACTACAGGGTCACAGACCTAAGAGTAAGGCTGGGGTCATCACCAAAATAGCTTGAATTGGTGTTTCAGTATATGGGGGACATTGCCGTAACGGTGAGGCCCTAATGGGTGTTGGAGTCAGTGCCATAACAGAGAGAGTTGGTGTCCATAAATGATGGGCTTCAGAGTCACCTGTGATAGGCTGCATGTGGTCAGACTAGTTATACAGTCGGGAGGGACAATTGACCTTTTTGACTGGAACAGTTCTCGCATCATTTGTTTTAAATCGCCCGAGTTCTATTTTTAGAAACGAATATGTGCACATTTATCTTCTGGATATGCGTATAGTGAGCAACAATGCCTCATTTATCATAACCATTATAGATAACGAATCTTAATTGCTAAGTTGCCTCATATATATTCAGTCAAGTGCCATTTAAGATGAATGTATTGAAACCGTAATATCGCCAGGTTATATTAGATTGTGGAACACAATCTTCAAAAAGGTAGTAACCTCAGCAATGTGGTGCTTGCTTGAAGAAGCCTATGGTTGTGCAATGGCATTGCATGGTTTTGTTAATTTAGCAGACAAGACGCTCTTATCGCAGTCAAGACACCTATTTTATATTAAAAACGGATGTAATATAACAGAATAGTGCCAAGCGATTCGCATCTCCCGCCTGGAACATTTATTCTCAGAGTGATCATTTGAAACTGGTCTACATTTTTCAAGGTTACAAACCAAAATCTGCCCTCTTCTTGATATACAGACGTTGGATTTAGTGTATTATGCCTGTTCCTTGGAATTTTCTAAATTGATTAACAATAAATTGAACACTGCATGGAGATGAGTTCTGTGCAGGACCTCTGTTTGGTGAGGAGGCCTGGACTTGGTAGAACCTTTTGTTTTCATTCAATTTTACAATATAGCCAATTTTGACTTTGTGGCTGTGGTAACCAGTGACAACCGCAAAGTACCCTAAGCAGAAAATGACAAAATGATTCAGAAACTGCAGCTCATTGTTGGAACATTATTTCTGGGAAAGGGAATTTAGGGAGCAGCGTTGTATGATGCTTGGCATGGTTTGTTTTTGGTGTGTCCTGCAAATGCACATGTACAAATAGAACATTAGTTAAAGCAAATTAACGTTGTCTTCAAGAGAAAATGTTGACCAAATAGATTTACAGTATTTAAAATGTAAAAAAAATAATCTCTGGTAAAGATTGGGTTGATGTCAGTTTGAGTACTAAACTTGTCATGCTCATCCCTTTCATACAGTGTCTGGGTGATTGACATGTAATAGGCTACATGTAGTCAGAGTAGTGGTTATACAGTGTATGGGTGATTGACATGTGATAGGCTACATGTAGTCAGAGTAGTGGTTATACGGTGTATGGGTGATTGACATGTGATTGACTACATGTAGTCAGAGTAGTGGTTATACAGTGTATGGGTGATTGACATGTGATTGACTACATGTAGTTAGAGTAGTGGTTATACGGTGTATGGGTGATTGACATGTGATTGACTACATGTAGTCAGAGTAGTGGTTATACAGTGTATGGGTGATTGACATGTGATAGGCTACATGTAGTCAGAGTAGTGGTTATACAGTGTATGAGTGATTGACATGTGATTGACTACATGTAGTCAGAGTAGTGGTTATACAGTGTATGGGTGATTGACATGTGATTGACTACATGTAGTCAGAGTAGTGGTTATACAGTGTGTGAGTGATTGACATGTGATAGGCGATAGGAGATAGGGTCAGTGCCAATACGATAGGCCTACAGTATACAGTGTATTAGGAGATAGGGTCAGTGCCAATACAATAGGCCTACAGAATACAGTGCTTTAGGGGCTAGAGCTGGTGTCATAGTCATAATCAGTCATAGTCATAACAGCCAGCTTAGGCAGGTGTGAGAGACATGGTCATGTCAAGCAGACTGAGTTGATGAAATGTTGACCGTGCACAACGTAACAATAAACCTATATCTGGGGCCGAAGCCCGAGCTTGGGGAGGAATTGGGGCCTGGATCACTGCCATAAGACAGCCATGTGCATTAGGATCCGTGTGTAAACAGCACATGGAGCAGGACACGCTTGGTGTTATTGAGTTTCCTTACCGGAGTGCCCTGCTCAGCTTGTCATAGTTCATCTGGGGTTTGCACTTGCGGGCCCCCCATAACCGGGCCACCTCGTCAGGGTCCTTGATGACAAACTCTCCATAGTCCCCTTGCCAGGCGATGACATCATGGTACTCCTCCTTCCTCAGCAGCTCCAGGATGAAGTGCCACAGCTGGATCTGTCGCGAGCCGGGGCTCGACTCGGGTTTGTAGGCCCAGTCTGGAAAGGCAAACCCTGGGGAGGAGAGGGGGGAGACCAGGGAGAAGGGAGTTAGCCTGGAGGTCCGTGGAGCACAGCCATACTGATGGACTGAGATGATTAGCCTTCATAGAGGACAGCACGTTCAGAAAGGCTATGCTCTCAGTCTACATTTCTAAACAGTAGGCAGCACATAAAAACCCAACATTTGGGCCAATAGCTGAGTCACAGGAATGCTGTTTAGTTGCAGGGCAGGACATGAATATTGATTCCAACTCCAACAAGGGGAGAGGAGTTGCCTCTGGCCCTGTCAGGCGTTCTCAGGTGAAGAGTGTTCTAGAAGGCGTGTTGTAGAAGAGGAAAGAGGATTAGTGAGGCCTACTTGTGTTCGGTCTTTTAGTTCTCGGTCTGTAGCTTAGGGATGTATTTGGGATCCATCTGTACATCAGTCTGGTTCTGTTTCTACTGTTATTCAGGCGTACACAGTGCTGCACATCATCGAGTGTGGCTGCTTGTCACTCACACCTGCCTGACCTGGCCTCTTCTCTGCCCTCCTCTTCTTTCCTCTCCTCCACTCTACTTTGTGTTGTATCTGACTCATGGTAGACTGGGTGTAGAAACCACAACAGTCCTGTCACCGTCACTGCTAGGGCGTCCACCCAACCACAACAGTCCTGCGCCAGAAACACTCACTGATCTCCCTGCCGTGATACTACTCTAATAGTGAACACACACACGACCACAACACTGGTTCTCTTTCTAGGTCTGTGGAATACTATTCATAATGAAAACCTCTCCATCTCTTTTCCCTGATTCTGTCACTGTTTCCTACTGACAGAGGAAACAACACGACCTAGTCCTCCCTCCCCCAAATGTACAACGGAAACTCAAAATGTGAAAGGTGGAAACAGACTGTGGGTGTGGGCACATGTTCATGAGTGTTTGTTTGTTTGTCTGCCTGCTCGACTGACCTTGATGTAAATGTGTATTCAAGATTGAGAATAAGCCAGTATGTGAGTGAATGAGTGTATATTCATGAATGACAAATTGAATGCACTTGTCAGGTTATTTCCTCACATGTGGTCATGAAGATGTGACAAATCTGAGCCAGACTGGGTGTTAGCATCACCGGAGTGTTACATAGTTGAAATCAGAGAGGAACACGGATCACCTACTGTTCAATATGACGAACATCCTCTCTACATAACCATTACTCTGCCTGAGAAGAACAGGAGTCCATAGTTCCGTGATAAATATCAGGCCAAGTCAATTGCCGACCAATCCCATTCATCGGGGGTTGAGGCCTCCAACTTTCTCCTGATTCACGTGGCAGGATCTATACAACAGATAACATGGCGTTACGGAATTAACTTAACTTTAGACCGCATTTGTATGACGTCTAGCTACATCATGGGCGTGTATGACATCACGACAGCAGAAAAGTCACTACTAGTACAGATCAAATCAAATCTATTTAATTGGCCCTTCTTACATCAGCTGATATCTCAAAGTGTTGTACAGAAACCCAGCCTAAAACCCCAAACATCAAGCAATGCAGATCTAGAAGCACGGTGGCTAGGAAAAACTCCTTAGAAAGGCCAAAACCTAGGAAGAAACCTAGAGAGGAACCAGGCTCTGAGGGGTGGCCAGTCCTCTTCTGGCTGTGCCAGGTGGAGATTATAACAGAACATGGCCAAGATGTTCAAATGTTCATAAATGACCGGCAGGGTCAAATAATAATAATCAGTGGTTGTAGAGGGTGCAGCAAGTCAGCACCTCAGGAGTAAATGTCAGTTGGTTTTTCATAGCCGATCATTGAGAGATGAGCCCTGAAAATCATAAAAATAACCAAATGTAGCTAGATGTTGGAGAGCCTTTGTAGACGATGGAGTGATTGACAGATAGATAAAAGGGTTAGGGTTAGGGCTATGCAGCGCCACCATTTAGACCCTGTTACCTAACGCCCTCCACTACGTCAATACACAGCATCTGGCAACCAACATAGAGCCACACTCAAAAGATATGTGCCAGATCTGCTTTATGTAGTTCTATGTGGGCTTAAATAGGTCTGCCTTGGTGAACCAGATTGACTAACTGAATAAGGGCAGTTTGGAGAGTTCTCAATTATTGACAGATGTTTTTATATATGTTGTTGCCGAAACTCAGATTTGATAGGATGACAGTGACACAGGCAATAGACTACACACACATCATGTGTCAGGTCAACAGGTGAAATGGATCCCTGGTAAGTAGATAGAGGCAAACTCTGCCTGCCAACCTCTGAACAAAGACTACAAAACCAATCAACATCATCACACGTACAGATATGGAGAGAGCGTACCGTACCGTGTGTGTAAATAACAGGGTAAACACCCCCCCCCCCCCCCCCCCCCCAAAAAAAAAACAGCCAGCTAAACAGGGGATGAAAGCACCAGTGTGAGTTGTAATATCAGTGTAAAGTGATCTTGGTAGGAAACAATGTCTCAGCAACCAGAGCCCAGTAGTGTGTTGTGATACGGGACAGACATGTCTTCTCTACAGGGATTCGGAGGAAAATAGAGCCACAACAGGTGTCTTTTCATCACACCCCAAGGCTGTGTCCTATATGTTACACCCAGAGGCCAAACCTGTCCTGAGTCACCGTGGATCAGTTATCACAAGAGGCTGCTCATACTGACACAAGAAACAGAGACCACGACAAACACACACACACACACACACGTCTGTTTGATGAGGTTTTAAGCGACCCTACAGTGGGCTTTGTGTGAGAAAGACGTGTACGTGTGTGTGTCAGAATGCATCAATGCCATGCAGGAGAAAAGCAGTGTGGGACCTCACCCCCCCAGACTTAACCTCTCTGACCTCTACTCCTCCTGCCCATCCTCCTCTCCTCTATCCATCTCTGGTGCTCTCTTTCCCTCCTGGGGGAGACACCAGATAGCCATTACAGCACAGAGAGGAGCCAGACACACACACCATCAATAATGCAGCAGCTAGGCTGTGTGTGTGTGTGTGTGGAGGGGGGTGGGGGGGGCTAATCTCTGCCCTGGGACACTAGAGCTCGGGGTGTGGAGGGGTGTTAGTAAGTGAGAATATATAAAAGGGGGGGGGGGGGTTGGAGAGTGTAGTAAGTCGCTACAACTTTTGGTTGGGGGATGGAGGGAGTCCCGGGGGGGCTGAAAGAGAAGGAGGGAAGAGGAGACAGGGTGAGTTCTAGGACGAGGAGAGAGAAAGGGGGAGGAGGGAGAGTGGGAAACAAGAGTGGGAAGAGAGAGAGAGACAATGGTTGAAGAGGGGGTTGGGGAAAGAAGGGGTATAAAGAGAGGGATGAGATCATAGCTCGTCTGGTAGTCTGCTGTCATCCAGGTCACATTGCTTACCCCCCTCCCTTGTTCTCCCTCTCTATCTCTGCGGATGCCCGTCTTCCTCTGTGTGATCTCTTTGGCGGGCCTTTTCTAGACTTCTAACGCTGGAGTTATTTCAACTATGTAGAGGGACCAACTACAATGACCTCTAAACGAGAGAGAGAGATGGGGGGGGAAAAGGGAGTGGAAAAAGGGAATGATAGAGAGAAGGAGAGTAACGTGCCATATCCAATCGCTGACAACCAAGTACACAGAACCATCTCCTACCCTCATCCCAAGTGGCGCAGCGGTCAGAGAGACAGAGACAGAGAGACATAGAGAGAGGGAGAGTCACTGTTCACAAACACAAACAGACCCCACAGAGCCACAGGACAGAAACACAATTAGACCCAACCAAATCATGAGAAAACCAAAAGATAAATACTTGACACATTGGAAAGAATTAACAAAAAAACAGACCAAACTAGAATGCTATTTGGCCCTGAACAGAGAGTACACAGTGGCAGAATACCTGACCACTGTGTCTGACCCAAACTTAAGGAAAACTTTGACTATGTACAGACTCAGTGAACATAGCCTTGCTATTGAGAAAGGCCTCCGTAGGCAGACATGGCTCTCAAGAGAAGACAGGCTATGTGCTCACTGCCCACAAAATGAGGTGGAAACTGAGCTGCACTTCCTAACCTCCTGCCTAATGTATGACCATATTAGAGACACATATTTCCCTCAGATTACACAGATCCACAAAGAATTAGAAAACAAACCCGATTTTGATAAACTCCCATATCTACTGGGTGAAATACCACAGTGTGCCATCACAGCAGCAAGATTTGTGACCTGTTGCCACAAGAAAAGGGCAACCAGTGAAGAACAAACACCATTGTAAATACAACCCATATTTATGTTTATTTATTTTCCCTTTTGTACTTTAACTATGTGTACATCGCGACAACACTGTATATATACATCATATTACTTTTGAATTGTCTTTATTCTTTTGAAACTTCTGTATGTTAAATGTTTAGAGAGAGAGACAGACAGACAGAGACAGAGCGAGAGAGACAGACAGACAGACAGACAGACAGAGCAAGAGAGAGAGACAGACAGACAGAGCGAGAGAGACAGACAGAGCGAGCAAGCGACAGAGACAGACAGACAGAGCGAGCGAAAGAGACAGACAGACAGAGAGAGAGACAGACAGAGCGAGCGAGCGACAGAGACAGACAGACAGAGCGAGCGAAAGAGACAGACAGAGCGAGAGAGAGAGAGACAGAGAGAGAGAGAGACAGACAGAGCGAGAGAGAGACAGACAGACAGAGCGAGAGAGAGACAGACAGACAGAGCGAGAGAGAGACAGAGACAGACAGAGTGAGAGACAGACAGACAGACAGACAGAGCGAGAGAGAGACAGACAGACAGACAGAGCGAGAGAGAGAGACAGACAGAGCGAGAGAGAGAGACAGACAGAGCGAGAGAGAGAGACAGACAGACAGAGCGAGAGAGAGAGACAGACAGACAGAGCGAGAGAGAGAGACAGACAGACAGAGCGAGAGAGAGAGAGAGACAGACAGACAGACAGAGCAAGAGAGAGAGACAGACAGACAGAGCGAGCGAAAGAGACAGACAGACAGACAGACAGAGCGAGAGAGAGACAGACAGACAGAGCGAGCGGCAGAGACAGACAGAGCGAGAGAGAGAGAGACAGACAGAGCGAGAGAGAGAGAGAGACAGACAGAGCGAGAGAGAGAGAGACAGACAGACAGACCGAGAGAGAGAGAGAGAGACAGACAGACAGACAGACAGACAGACAGACAGACAGAGCGAGAGAGACAGACAGACAGACAGACAGAGAGAGACAGACAGAGCGAGAGAGAGACAGACAGACAGAGCGAGACAGAGCGAGAGAGAGACAGACAGACAGAGCGAGAGACAGACAGACAGACAGACAGACAGACAGACAGACAGACAGAGCGAGAGACAGACAGACAGAGAGACAGAAAGAGCGAGACAGACAGACAGACAGATAGAGCGAGAGAGAGACAGACAGACAGACAGAGAGCGAGAGACAGACAGACAGACAGACAGACAGACAGACAGACAGACAGACAGAGGGAGAGAGAGAGAGACAGACAGACAGAGCGAGAGAGAGACAGACAGACAGAGCGAGACAGACAGACAGACAGACGAAGAGACAGACAGACAGACAGACAGACAGAGCGAGACAGAGCGAGAGAGAGACAGACAGACAGAGCGAGACAGACAGACAGACAGAGCGAGACAGAGCGAGAGAGAGACAGACAGACAGAGCGAGACAGAGCGAGAGAGAGACAGACAGACAGAGCGAGACAGACAGACAGACGAAGAGACAGACAGACAGACAGAGCGAGACAGAGCGAGAGAGAGACAGACAGACAGAGCGAGACAGAGCGAGAGAGAGACAGACAGAGCGAGACAGAGCGAGAGAGAGACAGACAGACAGAGCGAGACAGACAGACAGAGCGAGACAGACAGACAGACAGACGAAGAGACAGACAGACAGACAGACAGACAGAGCGAGACAGAGCGAGAGAGAGACAGACAGACAGAGCGAGACAGAGCGAGAGAGAGACAGACAGAGCGAGACAGACAGACAGACAGAGCGAGACAGAGCGAGAGAGAGACAGACAGACAGAGCGAGACAGAGCGAGAGAGAGACAGACAGACAGAGCGAGACAGACAGACAGACGAAGAGACAGACAGACAGACAGACAGACAGAGCGAGACAGAGCGAGAGAGAGACAGACAGACAGAGCGAGACAGAGCGAGAGAGAGACAGACAGAGCGAGACAGAGCGAGAGAGAGACAGACAGACAGAGCGAGACAGACAGACAGAGCGAGACAGACAGACAGACAGACAGACAGATAGAGCGAGAGAGAGACAGAAAGACAGACAGAGCGAGAGACAGACAGACAGACAGAGCGAGAGAGAGAGAGACAGACAGACAGAGCGAGAGAGAGAGACAGACAGACAGACAGACAGACAGAGCGAGAGAGAGACAGACAGACAGAGAGACAGACAGACAGAGAGAGAGACAGACAGACAGACAGAGCGAGAGACAGACAGACAGACAGACAGAGACAGATAAACAGACAGAGCGAGACAGAGCGAGAGAGAGACAGACAGACAGAGCGAGACAGAGCGAGAGAGAGACAGACAGACAGAGCGAGACAGACAGACAGACAGACAGACAGAGACAGACAGAGACAGACAGATAGAGCGAGAGAGAGACAGACAGACAGACAGAGCGAGAGAGAGAGAGACATACAGACAGACAGAGACAGAGCGAGACAGACAGACAGACAGAGCGAGAGAGAGACAGACAGAGAGAGAGACAGACAGACAGAGAGCGAGACAGACAGACAGACAGACAGAGCGAGAGACAGACAGACAGACAGAGCGAGAGACAGACAGACAGACAGACAGACAGACAGAGCGAGAGACAGAGACAGACAGACAGAGCGAGACAGAGCGAGAGAGAGACAGACAGACAGAGCGAGACAGAGCAAGAGACAGACAGACAGACAGACAGAGCGAGACAGACAGAGCGAGACAGACAGAGCGAGACAGACAGAGCGAGACAGACAGAGCGAGAGAGAGACAGACAGACAGAGCGAGAGACAGAGACAGACAGACAGAGCGAGACAGAGCGAGAGAGAGACAGACAGACAGAGCGAGACAGAGCGAGAGACAGACAGACAGACAGACAGACAGACAGACAGAGCGAGACAGACAGAGCGAGACAGACAGACAGAGCGAGAGAGAGACAGACAGAGCGAGAGAGAGACAGACAGACAGACAGACAGAGCGAGAGAGAGACAGACAGACAGACAGACAGAGCGAGAGAGAGCGAGACAGACAGACAGACACAGACAGACAGACAGAGCGAGAGAGAGACAGACAGACAGACAGAGCGAGACAGAGCGAGAGAGAGACAGACAGACAGAGCGAGACAGAGAGAGAGACAGACAGACAGACAGACAGACAGACAGACAGAGCGAGAGAGAGACAGACAGACAGACAGAGCGAGAGAGAGACAGACAAGACAGACAGAGCGAGAGAGAGCGAGACAGACAGACAGACAGACAGACAGACAGAGCGAGAGACAGACAGACAGACAGAGCGAGAGAGAGACAGACAGACAGACAGACAGAGCGAGAGAGACAGACAGACAGACAGACAGACAGAGCGAGAGAGACAGACAGACAGACAGACAGAGCGAGAGAGACAGACAGAGCGAGAGAGAGACAGACAGACAGACAGACAGACAGATAGATAGAGCGAGAGACAGACAGACAGACAGACAGAGCGAGAGAGAGAGACAGACAGAGCGAGACAGACAGACAGACAGACAGATAGAGCGAGAGAGAGACAGACAGACAGAGCGAGAGACAGACAGACAGACAGACAGACAGAGCGAGAGACAGTGCGAGAGACAGACAGACAGAGCGAGACAGAGCGAGAGAGAGACAGACAGACAGACAGAGCGAGACAGAGCGAGAGAGAGACAGACAGACAGAGCTAGACAGACAGACAGACAGACAGACAGAGACAGACAGATAGAGCGAGAGAGAGACAGACAGACAGACAGAGCGAGAGACAGACAGACAGACACAGACAGACAGAGCGAGAGAGAGAGAGACAGACAGAGAGCGAGAGAGAGAGAGACAGACAGACAGACAGAGCGAGAGACAGACAGACAGAGAGAGAGACAGACAGACAGAGAGCGAGACTGACAGACAGACAGACAGATAGAGCGAGAGACAGACAGACAGACAGAGCGAGAGAGAGACAGACAGACAGACAGAGCGAGAGACAGACAGACAGACAGACAGACAGACAGACAGACAGAGCGAGAGAGAGAGAGACAGACAGACAGAGCGAGAGACAGACAGACAGACAGACAGACAGAGCGAGACAGAGCGAGAGAGAGACAGACAGACAGAGCGAGACAGAGCGAGAGACAGACAGACAGACAGAGCGAGACAGAGCGAGACAGACAGACAGACAGAGCGAGACAGACAGAGCGAGACAGACAGAGCGAGACAGACAGAGCGAGAGAGAGACAGACAGACAGACAGACAGAGCGAGAGAGAGACAGAGCGAGAGAGAGACAGACAGAGCGAGAGCGAGACAGACAGACAGAGACAGACAGACAGACAGAGCGAGAGAGAGAGAGACAGACAGACAGACAGACAGACAGACAGCGAGAGAG
>NC_092148.1:14483628-14573628 GCF_045791955.1 Oncorhynchus clarkii lewisi | reverse complement strand
AGACAGACAGAGCGAGACAGACAGAGCGAGAGAGAGAGACAGACAGACAGACAGACAGACAGACAGACAGACAGAGCGAGAGAGAGACAGACAGACAGAGCGAGAGCGAGACAGACAGACAGAGACAGACAGACAGACAGACAGAGCGAGAGAGAGACAGACAGACAGACAGACAGAGCGAGAGAGAGACAGACAGAGCGAGAGAGCGACAGACAGACAGACAGACAGACAGACAGAGCGAGAGAGAGACAGACAGACAGAGCGAGACAGACAGACAGATAGAGCGAGAGAGAGACAGACAGACAGACAGAGCGAGAGACAGACAGACAGACAGACAGACAGACAGAGCGAGAGACAGTGCGAGAGACAGACAGACAGAGCGAGAGAGAGACAGACAGACAGAGCGAGACAGAGCGAGACAGACAGACAGAGCGAGACAGACAGAGCGAGACAGACAGACAGAGCGAGACAGACAGACAGAGCGAGACAGACAGACAGAGCGAGACAGACAGACAGAGCGAGACAGACAGACAGAGCGAGACAGACAGACAGAGCGAGACAGACAGACAGAGCGAGAGAGAGAGACAGAGCGAGACAGACAGACAGAGCGAGACAGACAGACAGAGCGAGACAGACAGACAGAGCGAGACAGACAGACAGAGCGAGACAGACAGACAGAGCGAGACAGACAGACAGAGCGAGACAGACAGACAGAGCGAGACAGACAGACAGAGCGAGACAGACAGACAGAGCGAGACAGACATACAGAGCGAGACAGACAGAGCGAGACAGACAGAGCGAGACAGACAGAGCGAGACAGACAGAGCGAGAGAGAGAAACAGACAGAGCGAGAGAGCGAGACAGACGGAGAGAAAGCTAGAGAGAGAGACAGACAGACATAGCGAGAGAGACAGAGCGAGAGAGAGAGACAGACAGAGCGACAGACAGACAGAGCGAGAGAGAGCGACAGACAGACAGAGCGAGAGAGAAAGACAGACAGACAGAGCGAGAGAGAAAGACAGACAGACAGAGCGAGAGAGAGACAGACAGACAGCGAGAGCGAGACAGACAGACAGAGCGAGACAGACAGACAGCGAGAGAGACAGACAGAGCGAGACAGACAGACAGAGCGAGACAGACAGACAGAGCGAGACAGACAGACAGAGCGAGACAGACAGACAGACAGACAGAGCGAGACAGACAGACAGAGCGAGACAGACAGACAGAGCGAGACAGACAGACAGAGCGAGACAGACAGACAGAGCGAGACAGACAGACAGAGCGAGACAGACAGACAGAGCGAGACAGACAGACAGAGCGAGACAGACAGACAGAGCGAGACAGACAGAGCGAGACAGACAGACAGAGCGAGACAGACAGACAGAGCGAGACAGACAGACAGACAGAGCGAGACAGACAGACAGAGCGAGACAGACAGACAGAGCGAGACAGACAGACAGCGCGAGACAGACAGACAGAGCGAGACAGACAGACAGAGCGAGACAGACAGAGCGAGACAGACAGAGCGAGACAGACAGAGCGAGACAGACAGAGCGAGAGAGAGAAACAGACAGAGCGAGAGAGCGAGACAGACGGAGAGAAAGCTAGAGAGAGAGACAGACAGACATAGCGAGAGAGACAGAGCGAGAGAGAGAGACAGACAGAGCGACAGACAGACAGAGCGAGAGAGAGCGACAGACAGACAGAGCGAGAGAGAAAGACAGACAGACAGAGCGAGAGAGAAAGACAGACAGACAGAGCGAGAGAGAGACAGACAGACAGCGAGAGAGAGACAGACAGACAGCGAGAGAGAGACAGACAGACAGCGAGAGAGACAGACAGACAGCGAGAGAGACAGACAGACAGAGCGTGAGAGACACAGACAGCGCGAGAGAGACAGACAGCGCGAGAGAGAGAGACAGACAGACAGAGCAAGAGAGAGAGAGACAGACAGAGCAAGAGCGAGAGACAGACAGAGCAAGAGAGAGAGACAGACAGAGCAAGAGAGAGACATGGAGGTGGGGGAGTACTGGTGGCCTTGGAGGGACAAAAATAGACCCATACATACACTGGGGTTATTGTTCCACAGAGAGAGGACGAGAGAGCATGAGGGGGGAAAGAGAGAGAGAGATGTTGAGAAGTGCTGTGAGAGGGGGAGGAGGAGCGAGAAACAGGAGACAAAGACAAACACAACCATACACTCAGTGGCCAGATTATTAGTTACACCCATCTAGTACTGGGAAGGACCCCCCCCAGTAGCCATAAAAGGATGCACCTGGTCAGCAACAATGTTCAGATACACTGTGGCGTTCAAACATTGATAAATTGGTATGAAAAAGGGACCTAACATGTGCTAGGAAAACCCTCCGGACACCATTAAACCAGCAGCAGCCTGTACCGTTGACACCAGGCAGGATGGGGCCATGGACTCATGCTGCTTAGCCCCAAATCCTGACTCTGCCATCAACAATTTGCAACAGGAACCAGGATTCGTCGGACCAGGCAAAGTTTTCCCGCTCCTCAATTGTCCAGTGCTGGTGATGGCGAGCCTACTGGAGCCGCTTCTTCTTGTTTTTAGCTGATAGGAGTGGAACCTGGTGTGGTTGTCTGCTGCAATAGCCCATCTGTGACAAGGACCGATGAGTTGTCCGTTCTGAGATGCCGTTCTGCACACCACTGTTGTACTGTGCTGTTATTTGCACTGTGCGTAGCCAGTTTGTTAGCGAGCCCGATTCTTGCCTTTCTCCTTCGACCTCTCATCAACACAGGACTACCACTGACTGGATGTTGTTTGTTTGTCGCACCATTCTCCGTAAACCCTAGACACCGTTGTGCGTGAAAAGCCCAGGAGGCCCGCCAATTCTGAGATACTGGAACCAGCGCACCTCTCTTAGGTCACTGGCCCATTCTAACGCTCAATCAAACAGTAACTGAAAGCCTCAATGCCTGCCTGCCTGCCTGCGTTATATAGCGGACCACGTGGTTCACTGTCTGTAGGAGCGAACCATTTTTTGTAAATGGGGTGGTGTACCTAATAAACGGACCACTGTATATTCCCATTTTACACCCTCATGCACACTACAGCCTATAGCTACACCCTACACACCATGACCTTCCTGGAAATCTGCTGGGGTATATTCAGCAAGATGAAACATTTAGAATGTCACAGATAAAAACGTAATGAATATAGCAGACTGGATTCCCTATTCTACATGACAGACAGACTGAGCCCGGAGTTGGACCCCGTTACTAGAGCCCGGAGTTGGACCCCCTACTAGAGCCCGGAGTTGGACCCCGTTACTAGAGCCCGGAGTTGGACCCCCTACTAGAGCCCGGAGTTGGACCCCGTTACTAGAGCCCGGAGTTGGACCCCGTGACCAGAGCCCGGAGTTGGACCCCCTACTAGAGCCCGGAGTTGGACCCCGTTACTAGAGCCCGGAGTTGGACCCCGTTACTAGAGCCCGGAGTTGGACCCCGTTACTAGAGCCCGGAGTTGGACCCCGTTACTAGAGCCCGGAGTTGGACCCCGTTACTAGAGCCCGGAGTTGGACCCCGTTACTAGAGCCCGGAGTTGGACCCCGTTACTAGAGCCCGGAGTTGGACCCCGTTACTAGAGCCCGGAGTTGGACCCCGTTACTAGAGCCCGGAGTTGGACCCCGTTACTAGAGCCCGGAGTTGGACCCCGTTACTAGAGCCCGGAGTTGGACCCCGTTACTAGAGCCCGGAGTTGGACCCCGTTACCAGAGCCCGGAGTTGGACCCCGTTACCAGAGCCCGGAGTTGGACCCCGTTACTAGAGCCCGGAGTTGGACCCCGTTACTAGAGCCCGGGGTTGGACCCCGTTACTAGAGCCCGGAGTTGGACCCCGTTACTAGAGCCCGGAGTTAGACCCCGTTACTAGAGCCCAGAGTTGGACCCTGTTACTAGAGCCCGGAGTTGGACCCCGTTACTAGAGCCCAGAGTTGGAAACTGTTACTAGAGCCCGGAGTTGGACCCCGTTACTAGAGCCCAGAGTTGGACCCTGTTACTAGAGCCCGGAGTTGGACCCCGTTACTAGAGCCCGGAGTTGGACCCTGTTACTAGAGCCCGGAGTTGGAAACTGTTACTAGAGCCTGGACTTCTTCCTGCTCAGGTCAGGATCATGTTTAATGCCAACTTGCCTACATAAGGAACTAAATGATCATGAGAGAATTGCGGCATCAGTTGATGTGATGGTTTCTTGGAGACCAGGCTGCAGGGGAACGGACACTGACGACCCCAGTCGCACCTAATCATATGGGCAGAATCTTTAACCGGAGTTACTCTTTCAACACACACACACACACCACCCCATTGTCCCAGTGGGGTTTGGGGCAGCAGAATAATATTGTGTCAGTAAAGCTGGTGGTGGATCTCTGAGGTGCTGCCGGGTATATGTATTACCTTCACCAGAGTAACACTACGCTCCCAAGACATTCCCCTCACACACACATACACACTCAAGCACATACACACACCAGCCTCCTTAGGGACAGACAGCAAGTGCCTCTCTCTTTCTCTCCCTCCCGCCATTTCACATATTGGTGTTAATGTACTCCTGTAGCCAGCTCTGGGCAGACATGAAGCTGTCAGTTGACCCCCCCTCCTCCTCTCTTCCCAACATGTTGTACTGGGCTGTGTGTTTTCTGTGTGTGCATATTGTGTAACTATGTAAATGCCAGATACTGTGTTAGTAACTGTGTGACCCATTGGGCTCCTGAGTGGTGCAGCGGTCTAAGGCACTGTATCTCAGTACTAGAGGCATCACTACAGAGCCTGGTTCGTTTCCAGGATGTATCACAACCGGCCATGATTGGGAATCCCATAGGAAGGTGCACAATTGGCCCAGCGTCATCTGGGTTAGGGTCTGGCTGGGTAGGCTGTCATTGTAAATAACAAATTTGTTCTTAACTGACTTGCCTAGTTAAATAACGAATCTAATAAAAAGGAGGGGGCTTGTGTGGATTGAGGATGTGTAGAATGTGTGTCTCAGTAGCTAGGTTTCCAACCAATTTGCAAAAGATATCATGTGAATATTCTAAAATCTGCATAAAACAATCTGCTAATTTCCTACCATAGATGTATTTCCATCAAACAGACGTATTGAGGATAACAGGCTGTGATGATGTACTGCATATAAAATAACTATTGTGGTTAAATTCCCATTCAACCAAATACAATACAAGTTAAATGGGTTTCCATCGCATTTTCAACTCTACTGATGGTTTTGTCAACTGTGTTATGGAGCAAATGTGTCCACTCTGGTCTTGGCATGTACTCTAGCCAACAGCTGGCAGACACAGTGAGGGTGGGCTACCTACATTATGACATTATTATGGATAATAGTGATATTAGTTTAATTTGTAAAATGGCAGCCAAGCATCGATCATCATTCACCAGAATAAGCATCAAGCTCATCACCGTGCACTTTCACCACCCTGTGAAGTTCAGCGGAACTTATTTCATCTGTAGACTAATAACCTGCCTGCTTCCCAAGTTGTGGTGGGAGGACCACACAACATATCAAGTTGACTTCAATATGATGGTTATTATATCAATATTTGCGCATAAAGGCGTTTCCACATCATTTCACGGACACAAGAAGATCCCACCATGTCCAACCAAACTATTGTCTGTCGCATTTATAAAATTGTACCGGCATTTCCTGTTTCCATCAGGCCAGACGTGACTTATTCATGCATCATGTAATTCATCCACATAAAATGGTTGGATGGAAACCTGGTTAGTGTTGTGTGTGTGTGTGTGGTCAGCGAGACATTGGTGGCACAGTGTCTGTACTAACCATGCTGTTGCCAAGGTGATGCTAGAACTATCCGTCCATCAGGAGTGTGCGTGCGTGCGTACTGACTGGTAGCAAGTGGGTTAAGGATGTGTGTGTGTGAGAAGGTTTCCTGGAATGTGTCACCAGAAAGGGACAGGAAGAGAGCAACTGTTCTAAACCACAACAACAGATCTGTTTCCTGTGTGTGTGTGTGTGTGTGTGTGTGTGTGTGTGTGTGTGTGTGTGTGTGTGTGTGTGTGTGTGTGTGTGAGTGAGTGAGTGAGTGAGTGAGTGAGTGAGTACATGAATGCTCCCTCAAATAGACATCCAGTGAAAAGAGAACAAAGTTGGCCACCAGGTCAAATCCACCAGGCCTGTAGAACTGGGATGGTCAACATGTCATGTCTGAAAGCCTGTAGGACCTAGACCAGGAAGGTGTGTTAAGACCCAGGAGATGGTCCTGTGTGACAGAGAGAAGCCACTGCAGGGGAACGACAAGGACGCTGGAAAAATGGAGTTCAACAAGTGTGCTGCTCTGACCAGCACTCACACTAATGACAGACAGACAGAGACAGACAGAGACAGACAGACAGACACAGCAGTTAGAGAGGTACAGTCAGGAAAGCCAAACCAGCATGACAGTGACACACACAGAACAGACCTAATGACAAGAAGATACACAAACTAGAAAAACAAGTTCACAATAACAGTTACTGGGCAGGATGTCTCTCTGTGTGTGTGTGTGTGTGTGTGTGTGTGTGTGTGTGTGTGTGTGTGTGTGTGTGTGTGTGTGTGCGTCATCGCTGACTAAGTGTGTGAGTGTGTAATTCAGCCTTCACAACGCAAACACATCTCTCCCTCCATTCCCTTCCTTTTCTCTCCCTCCCTCTCTCTCCTGGACACTGTGTCCTAGCAACCAGACACTTCAGGCCTAAAAATAAACCCCCAGAAACAAACAGAACAAAAAAATGTAACATACATGACAATTAATCCTTTCAAACACAGAGCAGTAAAGACTCAAACAGAACAGGTAAGAGAAAGGTGGAGGTGGAGGAGGGAGAGAGAGAGAGGGAGCCAGGAACAGGTAGTCGTGAGGCGACAGAGTTCTTTGTTGAATGAGAGAAGAATCTCGCTCCTCTCACTTCCAAGACCCACACTCTGCCTCGCTGTGTGTGTGTGTGTGTGTGTGTGTGTGTGTGTGTGTGTGTGTGTGTGTGTGTGTAGCCCACTCTACCTGGCAGTGGAAGAACAGAACCTTTCCATAGTCCAACACCAGGCAGTAACTAGGGGTGGTGAAGACAAACAGGCCATGCAGGCCAGCCGGGACAAGCTGCACTGAGACACAGTGAACTGTTCCACCTCTCCTCACAGAAGAACTCAGTGTAACTCTTTAAATAAAACTAGACTACTCTTCACATCGTCCTGGCTTGTTTTCTAACAGTTTTAGTAATATTATCATCACTTTTGCTAACAGAAGGTCCTCAACAGCAATAGCCTACAGACTTGCTGTAGATGTGTCTCGCAAGCCACAACGTTAGATACTGTTACATTTAGTCTTATACCTGCACGACATGATTCCAAACCTCACATTCAATACATAATCAAAAGAAACACAGCATGACTCCTCCTATCCAGTGGCCTACACGTTCCCATCACTCCTCCTATCCAGTGGCCTACACGTTCCCATCACTCCTCCTATCCAGTGGCCTACACGTTCCCATCACTCCTCCTATCCAGCGGCCTACACGTTCCCATCACTCCTCTTATCCAGCGGCCTGCACGTTCCCACTCACTCCTCCTATCCAGTGGCCTGCACGTTCCCATCACACCTCCTATCCAGTGGCCTACACGTTCCCATCACACCTCCTATCCAGTGGCCTACACGTTCCCATCACTCCTCCTATCCAGTGGCCTGCACGTTCCCATCACACCTCCTATCCAGTGGCCTGCACGTTCCCATCACACCTCCTATCCAGTGGCCTACACGTTCCCATCACTCCTCCTATCCAGTGGCCTGCACGTTCCCATCACTCCTCCTATCCAGTGGCCTACACGTTCCCATCACACCTCCTATCCAGCGGCCTACACGTTCCCATCACTCCTCTTATCCAGCGGCCGGCACGTTCCCATCACTCCTCCTATCCAGTGGCCGGCACGTTCCCACTCACTCCTCCTATCCAGTGGCCGGCACGTTCCCATCACTCCTCCTATCCAGTGGCCTACACGTTCCCATCACTCCTCCTATCCAGTGGCCGGCACGTTCCCATCACACCTCCTATCCAGTGGCCGGCACGTTCCCATCACACCTCCTATCCAGTGGCCTACACGTTCCCATCACACCTCCTATCCAGTGGCCTACACGTTCCCACTCACACCTCCTATCCAGTGGCCTACACGTTCCCACTCACACCTCCTATCCAGTGGCCTACACGTTCCCACTCACACCTCCTATCCAGTGGCCTGCACGTTCCCATCACTCCTCCTATCCAGTGGCCTACACGTTCCCATCACTCCTCCTATCCAGTGGCCTGCACGTTCCCACTCACACCTCCTATCCAGCGGCCGGTACTGTCCTCCCCACCTCAACCGCCCCACGGTCCTCCCCACCTCAACCGCCCCACGGTCCTCCCCACCTCAACCGCCCCACGGTCCTCCCCACCTCAACCGCCCCACGGTCCTCCCCACCTCAACCGCCCCACGGTCCTCCCCACCTCAACCGCCCCACGGTCCTCCCCACCTCAACCGCCCCACGGTGCTCCCCACCTCAACCGCCCCACGGTGCTCCCCACCTCAACCGCCCCACGGTGCTCCCCACCTCAACCGCCCCACGGTGCTCCCCACCTCAACCGCCCCACGGTGCTCCCCACCTCAACCGCCCCACGGTCCTCCCCACCTCAACCGCCCCACGGTCCTCCCCACCTCAACCGCCCCACGGTCCTCCCCACCTCAACCGCCCCACGGTCCTCCCCACCTCAACCGCCCCACGGTCCTCCCCACCTCAACCGCCCCACGGTCCTCCCCACCTCAACCGCCCCACGGTGCTCCCCACCTCAACCGCCCCACGGTGCTCCCCACCTCAACCGCCCCACGGTGCTCCCCACCTCAACCGCCCCACGGTGCACCCCACCTCAACCGCCCCACGGTGCTCCCCACCTCAACCGCCCCACGGTGCTTCCCACCTCAACCGCCCCACGGTGCTCCCCACCTCAACCGCCCTACGGTGCTCCCCACCTCAACCGCTCCACGGTGCTCCCCACCTCAACCGCTCCACGGTGCTCCCCACCTCAACCGCTCTACGGTGCTCCCCACCTCAAACGCTCTACGGTGCTCCCCACCTCAAACGCTCTACGGTGCTCCCCACCTCAAACGCTCTACGGTGCTCCCCACCTCAACCGCTCTACGGTGCTCCCCACCTCAACCGCTCCACGGTGCTCCCCACCTCAACCGCTCTACGGTGCTCCCCACCTCAACCGCTCTACGGTGCTCCCCACCTCAACCGCTCTACGGTGCTCCCCACCTCAACCGCTCTACGGTGCTCCCCACCTCAACCGCTCTACGGTGCTCCCCACCTCAACTGCTCTACTGTCATCCCCACCTCAACTGCCCTCTCGGTCAGACTATCACACTTCTCATGGGACTGGTTAGAGTTGTGGAGTTTATCTTATCTAAATTACCCAATTAGAAAGAAATGAAACGATGCTACTCTTCAGTTGATTGTTTAAGGTGATGTGATACTCTGTCATTAACAGCCTCAGTATGGTGTTTCATCAATGTGTCTCACCATGTAGGTTATGCAGCCAGTGTGTTGAGTGGTGCTGCCTGTCTGTCTGGTCTGTCCTGTACTGTACTGGGGAATCCACTGCATGTGCCTCTCACTCACCTGTTTACACTATACAGGACTTCTCTGTTCTCATTACACACACGTGCTCACAGAGAGACACACAAAACAGCCCTGGTGCCAATGAGAGGCTGAGTGAATTATGTCGGGCCCTATAACATCCAGACGTTAAAATGGAATTCAAAAATGTTTAAAAAGTGTATTGATTGAACTGTATTGACTAGCATACAGAATGCCTCAGTGATTCGTATTGGCCTGCAACGTTCTGAAGAGGCAACAATAATTCCCCCTGTCTGTATGTGCGGTACGTCTACCACTGTGTAGCTGCTAGCGATGATGCTAATGAAAAGTCTTCTGGTAGATAGAAAGGCTTTCCAAAAAACCTTCTCAATGAAATGTTAACTACAAAGTAGCCTGTGCTTCCCTGGCAGAATGATGTCAGGATTATTTGTGTCAATCCAGGTGGTATTTGTTTTGTTAATTCTTCCATCGTGTGAGATACATAAACACTTCTAAACAACAGCCTCTTGCTAACTACACACTGGAATTAAACAGCAACTACAACAAAATCCACAGCCCTCAAAGGTGGTCTGCTGATGTGGTTTAAGTATTGTTGTTGACTTTAGAGAGTGAAAACCTGGAAAAAGTTGAGGGAAACAGAAACCTGGAAAAAGTTGAGGGAAACAGAAACCTGGAAAAAGTTGAGGGAAACAGAAACCTGGAAAAAGTTGAGGGAAAAAGTAAATGGGAAAAACTAAACAGTTCAGATCAAAAATATAACTGATTTTATAGAGTCCTAATTATGTAACTTCTGAGGTGGATGAAGACTTTTCTATAGTCCCAACTCCTCATCTTTATTCACTTACAACTAATCCTAAACCAGGCCTTTTCAACAACAGCAGGACAGGTTAGCATCACATGCTACTCAGATGCCGAGGCGCTGTACCTCCCCGCCAACTTTGTTTGTGACCCCGACGGCTTGACTGCGTCAGCCAAAAATACCGAGACCATCAACCTATTCCTTCCCCATTCCGTTCCGCTTCTCCATCAACCCGTCTTTCCCTCTCTCTTTTCCTGACATTCTTCTATTGGGGATCATTTTAGATGAAGGAAAAAGCTCTGTCCACATCTGCTAACAATTCCTGTAAGAGAGACGTAGTGGGCGAGAGAGGGAAGAGAGGGAGGAGGTAAAGGGTAAGCAAAGAAAGGGTTGACAAAGAGAGGGAGGGGGAAAGAAAGATATGGAATAGGTATATAGGAAAAGAAAAGACAAAGACACTACACACACAATATCATGGCATTGGCAGCAGCATGTCACAGTGGGCTGTGAGGGGGACATGGAGGACAGAGGACAGCTTGTGTGTGTGTGTGTGTGTGTGTGTGTGTGTGTGTGTGTGTGTTTATCCCATCTTAAACAAGGAAGGAGGACACGCGCAGTGTCACCGCCTGTCACCACTTTCTCTACCCTCTGTTATCTGCTATCCCTCACTCTCCCCATTCTTTCTCTACCCTCTGTTCTCTGCTATCCCTCACTCTCCCCATTATTTCTCTACCCTGTTCTCTGCTATCCCTCACTCTCCCCATTATTTCTCTACCCTCTGTTCTCTGCTATCCCTCACTCTCCCCATTCTTCCTCTACCCTCTGTTCTCTGCTATCCCTCACTCTCCCCATTCTTCCTCTACCCTCTGTTCTCTGCTATCCCTCACTCTCCCCACTCTTCCTCTACCCTCTGTTCTCTGCTATCCCTCACTCTCCCCATTCTTCCTCTACCCTCTGTTCTCTGCTATCCCTCACTCTCCCCACTCTTCCTCTACCCTCTGTTCTCTGCTATCCCTCACTCTCCCCATTCTTTCTTTTCCCACATCTCTCCTCTCTCTCTCTCTCTCTATGTGTGTCTGCTAAAGCTGATTAAGTAGCTTTGATCTTTCTTACCTCACAGACGCCTCACACTCGCCTCACTGCCGGCGGCATTGTGTGTGTGTGTGTGTGTGTGTGTATCTGTGTATACGCGTGTATGAGACGCATGACAATTCAAGCTTGACTGAATGTGATTCTGTGTGTGTGTCTTTGTTTATGTGTTATTCTCCTCTGACTGTAGCTAGAGCGTTGTCTTGGCTAGTGTCCCTCACATGTATGTGTGGTCTGTCTGAGAGTGGTACATAAGCATGTCTCTCTCTCCAGGCAGCCCAGATAATCACTGTTTATCCTTCAGTATGACTGGGCTTCCATGGGGAGTACCATGCGCCTGCTCTCCCCACACACAGACACACAGAGACAGACAGACAGACACACAGAGACAGACACACAGAGACAGACAGACAGACAGACACATAGACAGACAGACGGACGAGGGGAAACTACGCGTCAACTCAGCTACAGTTGGAGAAGATTGTGGGGTTTTGAAGATTAAAAACACTGCTACATAAACATACAGGTCACGGTGGTTGTAAACAGGGCTCTGCTCTAAAGCACATTAATTGGTGGACTGATTGAATTAACGAGGCAGAGCGTCCAGTCAGGTTAGAAAGGTTGGCTTGTCCTGCTCTCCTCCTCTCCCTTGTTCCTTCTGTCTGTCTCACGGGAGAGATTAGTCCTCAGCTGGAGCAAATAAATCTGGCGGTTACGCAAGAGGCAGAGAGAGAGAGAGAGAGAGAGAGAGAGAGAGAGAGAGAGAGAGAGAGAGAGAGAGAGAGAGAGATTGGGCGAGTGATGTAACCACGAACACACAGAGGGAGAGATGGAAAGAGAGAAAGACAGCCACAACGAGAGAGAGACAGAAAGAGACAGAAAATGACAGAGAGAAATGCACGGCTGGGTCAACAACACTGGATGACTACCTTGCTCTTCCAGGGCAGCACTTCCATAGAGACAACATCCACACCAGCATGGCTCAGAAATCATGTTATTAGTCCTAACCTCTACCAACACTACAACATCCCTGTTACTCCTCCTAACATTCCACCAACACTACAACATCCCTGCTACTACTCCTAACCTCCACCAACACCACAACATCCCTGTTACTAGTCCTAACCTCCACCAACACTACAACATCCCTGTTACTCCTCCTAACCTCCACCACCACTACAACATCCCTGTTACTCCTCCTAACCTCCACCAACACTACAACATCCCTGTTACTAGTCCTAACCTCCACCACCACTACAACATCCCTGTTAATATTCCTAACCTCTACCAACACCACAACATCCCTGTTACTCCTCCTAACATTCCACCAACACTACAACATCCCTGTTACTACTCCTAACCTCCACCACCACTACAACATCCCTGTTAATACTCCTAACCTCTACCAACACCACAACATCCCTGTTACTAGTCCTAACCTCCACCAACACTACAACATCCCTGTTACTCCTCCTAACCTCCAACAACACTACAACATCCCTGTTACTCCTCCTAACCTCCACCAACACTACAACATCCCTGTTACTAGTCCTAACCTATACTAACATCCCTGTTACTCCTCGTAACCTCCACCAACACTACAACATCCCTGTTACTCCTCCTAACCTCTACCAACACTACAACATCCCTGTTACTACTCCTAACCTCCACCAACACTACAACATCCCTGTTACTAGTCCTAACCTCCACCACAACATCCCTGTTACTCCTCCTAACATTCCACCAACACTACAACATCCCTGTTACTACTCCTAACCTCCACCACCACTACAACATCCCTGTTAATACTCCTAACCTCTACCAACACCACAACATCCCTGTTACTAGTCCTAACCTCCACCAACACTACAACATCCCTGTTACTCCTCCTAACCTCCAACAACACTACAACATCCCTGTTACTCCTCCTAACCTCCACCAACACTACAACATCCCTGTTACTAGTCCTAACCTATACTAACATCCCTGTTACTCCTCGTAACCTCCACCAACACTACAACATCCCTGTTACTCCTCCTAACCTCTACCAACACTACAACATCCCTGTTACTACTCCTAACCTCCACCAACACTACAACATCCCTGTTACTAGTCCTAACCTCCACCACCACTACAACATCCCTGTTACTAGTCCTAACCTACACTAACATCCCTGTTACTAGTCCTAACCTCCACCACCACTACAACATCCCTGTTACTAGTCCTAACCTCCACCACCACTACAACATCCCTGTTACTAGTCCTAACCTACACTAACATCCCTGTTACTAGTCCTAACCTCCACCACCACTACAACATCCCTGTTACTACTCCTAACCTCCACCAACACTACAACATCCCTGTTACTCCTCCTAACCTCCACCAACACTACAACATCCCTGTTACTCCTCCTAACCTCCACCAACACTACAACATCCCTGTTACTACTCCTAACCTCCACCACCACGACAACATCCCTGTTACTAGTCCTAATCTCCACTACAACATCCCTGTTACTAGTCCTAACCTCCACTACAACATCCCTGTTACTAGTCCTAACCTCTACCAACACTACAACATCCCTGTTACTCCTCCTAACCTCCACCAACACTACAACATCCCTGTTACTCCTCCTAACCTCCACCAACACTACAACATCCCTGTTACTACTCCTAACCTCCACCAACACTACAACATCCCTGTTACTAGTCCTAACCTCCACCACCACGACAACATCCCTGTTACTAGTCCTAACCTCCACCACCACTACAACATCCCTGTTACTAGTCCTAACCTCCACCACCACGACAACATCCCTGTTACTAGTCCTAACCTCCACCACCACGACAACATCCCTGTTACTAGTCCTAACCTCCACCACCACTACAACATCCCTGTTACTAGTCCTAACCTCCACCACCACTACAACATCCCTGTTACTTGTCCTAACTTCCACCACCACTACAACATCCCTGTTACTAGTCCTAACTTCCACCACCACTACAACATCCCTGTTACTAGTCCTAACCTCCACCAACACTACAACATCCCTGTTACTAGTCCTAACCTCCACTAACAACATCCCTGTTACTAGTCCTAACCTCCACTACAACATCCCCGTTACCAGTCCGAACCTCTACCAACACTACAACATCCCTGTTACTACTCCTAACCTCCACCAACACTACAACATCCCTGTTACTAATCCTAACCTACACTAACATCCCTGTTACTAGTCCTAACCTCCAACAACACTACAACATTCAGTTTAATTGTCCTAACCTACACTAACAACATCCCTGTTACTAGTTCTAACCTCCACCAACACTACAACATCCCTGTTAATACTCCTAACCTCCAACAACACTACAACATCCCTGTTACTAGTCCTAACCTACACTAACAACATTCCTGTTACTAGTCCTAACCTCCAACAACACTACAAAATCCCTGTTACTAGTCCTAACCTCCAACAACACTACAACATCCCTGTTACTAGTCCTAACCTCCAACAACACTACAAAATCCCTGTTACTAGTCCTAACCTCCAACAACACTACAACATCCAATACTAGTCCTAACCTCCAACAACACTACAACATCCCTGTTACTAGTCTTAACCTCCAACAACACTA
This sequence comes from Oncorhynchus clarkii lewisi, assembly GCF_045791955.1. Classification (NCBI taxonomy): domain Eukaryota; kingdom Metazoa; phylum Chordata; class Actinopteri; order Salmoniformes; family Salmonidae; genus Oncorhynchus; species Oncorhynchus clarkii. The sequence goes on along the minus strand of NC_092148.1, from coordinate 14,558,447 downwards.
CAAAATCCCTGTTACTAGTCCTAACCTCCAACAACACTACAACATCCAATACTAGTCCTAACCTCCAACAACACTACAACATCCCTGTTACTAGTCTTAACCTCCAACAACACTCCAACATCCCTGTTACTAGTCCTAACCTCCAACAACACCACAACATCCCTGTTACTAGTCCTAACCTCCACTACAACATCCCTGTTACTAGTCCTAACCTCCACCAACACTACAACATCCCTGTTACTAGTCCTAACATCCACCAACACTACAACATCCCTGTACACCAATTGATACCAGCAAATCAGGCAGATATCTTTCACCCACAAACACACACAAGCCAGAGGAACGAGAGAATTCTGAAGCAACTCACAGTCCCACACACTTCTCTCCTTCTCTCCCCTCCTTGCCTGCAGCCACACACACAGAGCAGAGAAAGACTGCACACACGAAGACATACACCCACACACCAGGGACACAACTGGTACACACACAAGCAGACAGAACAACAGACAACACCACGCACAGGGAGCCCACACACACCTGCACTAGAAACACAGAAAGCCACGCCACCAATGCTGTGACTCAATGGCTTGCCACAGTACACTGTTGTTGCCAGCAACACAAAGCCTACACACACGCACACAGACACACACACACACACACCTTACTCCAACTATACCATGGCCAGATTAGGTGAGCCAGGGGCTGCTCACACACACCATCTAAACACCTAGGCTAAGTCAGGTGACCTCACTAACACTAGCGAGAGTGTGTGTGTGACTGGAGCACAATGGCCCCAGTGTGTAGACAGGCAGGTGCAGGGGGGGGGGTTACTGTCCTGACTGCACTGCTCCCAGAGCTGCTACTGCTAGCACTCTACTCTCTCTACATAGCTTACATACCCCTCACTCTCCAGCTCTCATCCCTCCCTCCATCTCTCAATTCTATTTCATTCAAGGGGCTTTATTGGCTTGGGAAACATATGTTAACATTGCCAAAGCAAGTGAAGTAGTTAATATACAAAAGTGAAATAAACAATACAAATTAACAGTAAACATTTAACATACAGAAGTTTCAAAAGAATAAAGACAATTCAAAAGTAATATGATGTACAAAGTACAAAATGGAAAATAAATAAACATAAATATGGGTTGTATTTACAATGGTGTTTGTTCTTCACTGGTTGACCTTTTCTTGTGACAACAGATCACAAATCTTGCTGCTGTGATGGCACACTGTGGTATTTCACCCAGTAGATATGGGAGTTTATCAATTATCAAAATTGGATTTGTTTTCTAATTCTTTGTGGATCTGTGTAATCTGAGGGAAATATGTGTCTCTAATATGGTCATACATTTGCCAGGAGGTTAGGAAGTGCAGCTCAGTTTCCACCTCATTTTGTGGGCAGTGAGCACATAGCCTGTCTTCTCTTGAGAGCCATGTCTGCCTACGGCGGCCTTTCTCAATAGCAAGGCTATGTTCACTGAGTATGTACATAGTCAAAGCTTTCCTTAAGTTTGGGTCAGTCGGTGGTCAGGTATTTTTTTCCTCCCTACCTCCCTCCCGCCCGCCCTCCCTCCCTCCCTAGCCTAGTCCTCACTTGCTCACTGTTCTCCCCATCATAATCCCAAATCATCCTAAAACAACAACCACTGTGTGTGTGTATTAGGTATGTACTGATTCACTGATACGTATCGGTCCCCAATTCAAATGTTAAAGATATGACTGCGTCGGTCCCGGCACCCAAAACCAATCCAAACCTTAACAATCGCAGGTTCACATCTCCAAACACGTTCTTTCTACTTTACGAAAATACCTCAACTTGTAACAACTGTGTCCTCTCCTTCAGGGTCAAACTAAGCATGTAACGGTGCTGACAGTCATTGATGTACAAGTCATTCTGCATGCCCAACAACCCTAGGGAATATCAGTATCCTAGTCAAACTGGGCATGTTCCTGATGTTGCACATCTGGACGGCACCTTCGGCATTCAAATGCTAAAATGGCTTGAGTGATATTAGCCTTTATTAGCTGAATGACAACCTGTCATTCATTAGTGGGTGATGGTGATGTCAGACACACACACGCACGCACACACACGCTCAGAGAGGCCCAGCTCAGAGAGGCCCAGCTCAGAGAGGCCCAGCTCAGAGAGGCCCAGCTCAGAGAGGCCCAGCTCAGAGAGGCCCAGCTCAGAGAGGCCCAGCTCAGAGAGGCCCAGCTCAGAGAGGCCCAGCTCATGAGCTCCATCTGCAGCAGATTTTAATTTGGAATGGAAAATGAATGTGTTTATGCAACAAAATGTTAGTGCAAAGAATCATTTCACATCGTTCTTTAATCAAACTAAAACGTGTTGTTAGTGTATCGTATTGGAGAGCATGTATCTAGATATGTAACGAATCATCTTGAAAGAGAAAAATGTACATCCCTAGTGTGTGTGTGTTAAACTGTGTCTGGGGAGTGTGTGTGTCTCGGCCAACCCGCGTGTTGTTGCGTAATCACATAGAGCAGACTGATGCTAAAAATGGCTGTGGATAAAAGTATTGTGACCCAGAGCAGGGCTCTCTCTCTCTCTCTCTCTCTCTCTCTCTCTCTCTCTCTCTCTCTCTCTCTCTCTCTCTCTCTCTCTCTCTCTCTCTCTCTCTCTCTCTCTCTCTCTCTCTCTCTCTCTCTCTCTCTCTCTCTCTCTCTCTCTCTCTCTCTCTCTCTCTCTCTCTCTCTCTCTCTCTCTCTCTCTCTCTCTCTCTCTCTCTCTCTCTCTCTCTCTCTCTCTCTCTCGCTCTCTCTCGCTCTCTCTCTCTCTCTCTCTCTCTCTCTGGGGTGCCATTTGGGCAAGGAGCTTACCACTGATGTCACCCTATAACACCAGTCAGTGAGAGGAGGGGAGGATATAAACATAGCAGAGAGTACGGAAGAGGGGAACGTGGGGAGAGATGGACGTTTTGAGGAAGGGAGGAAAGAGAGCAAGAGGAGGGGAGACGGAGAGAAAAAGTAAAAAGTGGGGCAATGTAAACATGAGGGAGAGATGGAGAGAGGGGAACGGAAGGTCGTGGGGCAATGTAAACATGATGGAGAGATGGCGAGAGGGGAAGGAAGGTAGTGGGACAATGTAAACATGAGGGAGAGATGGAGAGAGGGGAAGGAAGGTAGTGGGGCAATGTAAACATGATGGAGAGATGGAGAGAGGGGAAGGTAGTGGGACAATGTAAACATGATGGAGAGATGGAGAGAGGGGAAGGAAGGGAGTGGGACAATGTAAACATGAGGGAGAGATGGAGAGAGGGGAAGGAAGGTAGTGGGGCAATGTAAACATGAGGGAGAGATGGAGAGAGGGGAATGGAAGGTAGTGGGACAATGTAAACATGATGGAGAGATGGAGAGAGGGGAAGGTAGTGGGACAATGTAAACATGATGGAGAGATGGAGAGAGGGGAAGGAAGGTAGTGGGGCAATGTAAACATGAGGGAGAGATGGAGAGAGGGGAAGGAAGGTAGTGGGACAATGTAAACATGAGGGAGAGATGGAGAGAGGGGAAGGAAGGTAGTGGGACAATGTAAACATGATGGAGAGATGGAGAGAGGGGAAGGTAGTGGGACAATGTAAACATGATGGAGAGATGGAGAGAGGGGAAGGTAGTGGGACAATGTAAACATGCGGGAGAGATGGAGAGAGGGGAAGGAAGGTAGTGGGACAATGTAAACATGATGGAGAGATGGAGAGAGGGGAAGGAAGGTAGTGGGACAATGTAAACATGATGGAGAGATGGAGAGAGGGGAAGGAAGGTAGTGGGACAATGTAAACATGATGGAGAGATGGAGAGAGGGGAAGGAAGGTAGTGGGGCAATGTAAACATGATGGAGAGATGGAGAGAGGGGAAGGAAGGTAGTGGGACAATGTAAACATGATGGAGAGATGGAGAGAGGGGAAGGAAGGTAGTGGGACAATGTAAACATGATGGAGAGATGGAGAGAGGGGAAGGAAGGTAGTGGGACAATGTAAACATGATGGAGAGATGGAGAGAGGGGAAGGTAGTGGGACAATGTAAACATGATGGAGAGATGGAGAGAGGGGAAGGAAGGTAGTGGGGCAATGTAAACATGATGGAGAGACGGAGAGAGGGGAATGGAAGGTAGTGGGGCAATGTAAACATGATGGAGAGATGGAGAGAGGGGAAGGTAGTGGGGCAATGTAAACATGATGGAGAGATGGAGAGAGGGGAAGGAAGGTAGTGGGGCAATGTAAACATGATGGAGAGACGGAGAGAGGGGAATGGAAGGTAGTGAGAAAAAGAAGAGCTGTACGGAAGGCTGGAGTGAACACTGTCAGAGAAGAAAATGAGGAGAAAGGGATGGAGAAACAGATGAGTGTTTCCCAACAACAGGTCAGGACCTATTGGGTCGCTGCTATTCCTTTTGGGACACACCCAAACACAAGATTAAACCCAAACACACTGCTCTGGTTTATTGGGCGGACCACAATATATTTCAAATCAGCTTTGAACATTTGGCTCTATGAGGCTGTATGAGGCAGTATGAAGCCGTATGAAGCCGTATGAAGCCGTGTGAAGCAGTGTGAAGCAGTGTGAAGCAGTGTGAAGCCGTATGAAGCCGTGTGAAGCAGTGTGAAGCAGTGTGAAGCTGTATGAGGCTGTATGAAGCCGTATGAAGCCGTATGAAGCCGTATGAAGCGGTATAAAGCAGTGTGAAGCAGTGTGAAGCTGTATGAAGCAGTATGAAGCAGTATGAAGCTGTATGAAGCCGTATGAAGCAGTGTGAAGCAGTGTGAAGCAGTGTGAAGCAGTGTGAAGCCGTATGAAGCCGTATGAAGCCGTATTAGGCATTCCGTAAGCCTGAACCTTCTTTCAGCATTCTAGTTCCAGCCTACCTTCCACTGATCAGACCTCAGCGGCCCAATAAATGGTTGAGATCAGCACATCACAACTATCAAATATCAATGGCTTTACATGGCTAACAGCACTAGAGGCTGTTCATCTGACCGAGAGAAAAGACGCAATATGACAGGCTGGACAGCTTACAGAGAGACAGAGAGTGTGTATGATGCAGTACAGCACTGACGGTAAGGCCTGCCATTAAACTTTAATCACTCTGCTTTCCTATAAATACCTTTCCAATGATCTATGCATTATTCAATCCCTCTCAGGCCAACACACATCACACACACCTGGGAGGAGACGTAAACAGAGTTCAGAGAAATGACTGCATATAAACATTTCAGGAAGATGACCAAGTAAAAATAGAATAATGGACTGAAAAGAGCTACCCATGAAAACCTGTACAAGACTACCAATCCAGGATGAGTGTGTGTGTGTGTCCTACATGGTGTGGCGCCCCTAATCTGAGATGATACAGATCAGACAGACAGATACTAGTAAACTACAGGTTGTTTCTCCACACAGTGCTGCTCACCACACAGTGCTGCTCACCACACAGTAATTCAGCACCTGTGTCCTTACAGAAACACAAGCACAACAACAGGTCTGCACTGCTCCCTCTGACACAAGCCAGTTGAAGGGAATGGGGGAGTGAGCTAGAGATAGAGAGTGAGAGTGAGAGAGAGAGTGAGTAGGGGACCGGGAGAGTTTCAGTGAAAAAAGAGGGGCAGATCGAGGGGAGGGAGAGGGAGTTAATGGAAGAGAATCTGCCACTGGGGTATTCTACCATGGGATGGGTGACAGAGAGGGGGAGGAGAGGAGAGGATGGAGGGGCCAGTTCATCTAGGTTTTAAAAGGTTTCACTCCTCAGAGACCTTCACACACACCAACGACCCCATGCACTCACTGAAACACACACACAGACGTATACACGATTCTATCCATTACTTTAATCAATAGAACAGACCAAGGCCAGAGCAGCCATGGTGATGTTTTTATCAAAAATAACAGGGTAGCTAAGTAGCTATGATTTCAGACAAAAACCAGGGATTCACTGTGTGTGTGTGATTCTGGTGTACAAAGGACAGTGCTTAGGCCAGCAACAGGGAGCAAATTAGATCAACCAGTCACAGCTGATAAAAGACAGAGGATGTCCTCTTTCCACTTAAAACACACACACAATCTAGACTAGAGGTCGGCCGATTAATTCGGGCCGATTTCAAGTTTTCATAACAATCTGAAATGGGTATTTTTGGGCGCCGATTTGGCAGATTTCTTTTTTTTTTATACCTTTATTTAACTATGAAAGTCAGTTAAGAACACATTCTTAATTTCAATGACGGCCTAGGAACGGTGGGTTAACTGCCTTGTTCAGGCGCAGAACGACAGATTTGTACCTCGTCAGCTCCGGGATTCAATCTTGCAACCTTACAGTTAACTAGTCCAACGCGCGAACCACCTGCCTCTCATTGCACTCCACGAGGAGACTGCCTGTTACGTGAATGCAGTAGAAGCCAAGGTAAGTTGCTAGCTAGCATTAAACTTATCTTATAAAAAAAACAATCAATCAATCATAATCACTAGTTAAACTAGTAATATCATCAAACATGTGTAGTTATCTAGCGTGTCCTGCGTTGCATATAATCGATGCAACGCAGGGGGATGATTTAGCAAAAGTGCATTTGCGAAAAAAGCACAATCGTTGGACGACTGTTCCTAACCATAAACACCAATGCCTTTCTTAAAATCAATACACAGAAGTACAGTGGGGAGAACAAGTATTTGATAACCTGCAAAATCGGCAGTATTTCCTACTTACAAAGCATGCAGAGGTCTGTAATTTTTGTATCATAAGTACACTTCAACTGTGAGAGATGGGTAACACTGCTTCAAGGGTGGCTGTTGTCGATGTGTTCCTGGTTCAAGCCCAGGTAAGGAGGAGGAGAGGGACGAGAGCTATACTGTTACACTGGCAATACTAAAGTGCCTATAAGAACATCCAATAGTCAAAGGTTAATGAAATACAAATGGTATAGAGAGAAATAGTCATATAAATACTATAGTAACTACAACCTAAAACTTCTTACCTGGGAATATTGAAGACTCATGTTATAAAAGGAACCACCAGCTTCCATATGTTCTCATGTTCTGAGCAAGGAACTGAAACGTTAGCTTTTTTACATAGCACATATTGCACTTTTACTTTCTTCTCCAACACTTTGTTTTTGCATTATTTAAACCAAATTGAACATGTTTAATTATTTATTTCAGGCTAAATTGATTTTATTGATGTATTAGATTAAGTTAAAATAAGTGTTCATTCAGCATTGTTGTAATTGTCATTATTACAAATAAATAAAAAATTGTCTGATTGATCAGTATCTGCTTTTTTTGGTCCTCCAATCGGTATCGGAGTTGAAAAATCATAATCAGTTGACCTCTAATCTAGACTACTGATAGCATGGTGATATTTAAACAGACAGACAGACAGGTGTTCATTTCACACACATTAAGACTGAAAGAATGCAAGCTGGTTTAATGCTGACTACAGTAGATTATCATTCTCTACATGTGGCTTGTTTGATCCCTACATAAATGGGTTGTTTTGTGAGAGCACACTCTGAGCTGAACTTTCCTTTGGGACAACACACCTCCTCAAGACACACACACACCATTGTGTGTGTGAAACGTGCACTCTCTCACACACAATTTTCACAGGGCTTTCATACTAAAGGCCCTACCTAGTAATACACACATATCTCAAATACACTGCTTGGCCAGTATTAGTGACTCACACACACAGGTTCCCCTAAGCAACACACACACACACACATCCAGGTACATGCACACACATTTCTGAGGGAAACCACATGCTTACTTGAGATAAATTGTCTCAAAGTTCAAAATGAACAATGACGCAGGTACATAGAGGACGGGACAGGCACATAGAGGACGGGACAGGCACATAGAGGACGGGACAGGCACATAGAGGACGGGACAGGCACATAGAGGACGGGACAGGCACATAGAGGACGGGACAGGCACATAGAGGATCGGACAGGTACATAGAGGATGGGACAGGCACATAGAGGACGGGGCAGGCACATAGAGGACGGGGCAGGTACATAGAGGACGGGACAGGTACATAGAGGACGGGACAGGTACATAGAGGATGGGACAGGTACATAGAGGACAGGACAGGTACATAGAGGACAGGACAGGTACATAGAGGACAGGGCAGGTACATAGAGGACGGGGCAGGTACATAGAGGACGGGACAGGTACATAGAGGATGGGACAGGTACATAGAGGATCGGACAGGTACATAGAGGATGGGACAGGTCTACACAAGGAGAGAGGGAGGAGAAAACAAAAGACCGACAGCAGGGAAAGAAAGAAAGAGAGAGTGCAGAGGGAGAGGTTGAAAAGAGAAACTCTTCAAATGTGATCTCGTTGAGAAGAGGGAGGGTGGAGAGAGAGCGAGAGACAGAGCGAGCGAGAGACAGAGCGAGCGAGAGACAGAGCGAGGCAGAAACAGAGAGGCAGAAACAGAGACAGACAAAGAGACAGACAAAGAGACAGACAAAGAGACAGACAAAGAGACAGACAAAGAGACAGACAAAGACAGCGGGAGAGAGCAAGAACAAGAGACAGAGAGACAGAGAGACAGAGAGAGAGAGACAGAGAGACAGAGAGAGAGAGACAGAGAGACAGAGAGAGAGAGACAGAGAGACAGAGAGACAGAGAGACAGAGAGACAGAGAGAGAGAGACAGACAGAGAGACAGAGAGAGAGACAGAGAGAGAGAGAGACAGAGAGAGAGACAGAGAGAGGCAGAAACAGAGAGGCAGACAAAGAGACAGACAAAGAGACAGACAAAGAGACAGACAAAGAGACAGACAAAGAGACAGACAAAGAGACAGACAAAGAGACAGACAAAGAGACAGACAAAGACAGCGAGAGAGAGCAAGAACAAGAGACAGAGAGACAGAGAGAGAGACAGACAGGGAGAGAGAGAGATACAGAGAGAGAGCGAGAGACAGAGACAGACAGAGCGAGAGACAGACAGAGCGAGAGAGACAGACAGAGCGAGAGAGACAGACAGAGCGAGAGAGACAGACAGAGCGAGAGAGACAGACAGAGCGAGAGAGACAGACAGAGCGAGAGAGACAGACAGAGCGAGAGAGACAGACAGAGCGAGAGAGACAGACAGAGCGAGAGAGACAGACAGAGCGAGAGGGACAGACAGAGCGAGAGAGACAGACAGAGCGAGAGAGACAGACAGAGCGAGAGAGACAGACAGAGCGAGAGAGCGCGAATGACAGACAGAGACAGAGAGAGACAGAGACAAAGGAGACAGAGAGAGACAGAGACAGAGAGAGACAGAGACAGAGAGACAGAGACATAGAAAGACAGAGATACAGAGAGAGAGCGAGAGACAGAGAGAAACAGAGAGAGAGAGAGCGAGAGACAGACAGACAGACAGACAGACAGACAGACAGACAGACAGACAGAGACACAGAGAGAGAGCGAGAGACAGACAGAGAGAGAGCGAGAGAGAGACAAAGAGACAGAAACAGAGAGAGAGACAAAGAGACAAACAGAGAGAGAGACAAAGAGACAGACAAAGAGAGAGACAAAGAGAGAGACAAAGAGACAGACAAAGAGACAGACAAAGAGACAGACAAAGAGACAGACAAAGAGACAGACAAAGAGACAGACAGAGAGACAGACAAAGAGACAGACAAAGAGACAGACAAAGAGACAGACAAAGAGACAGAGCGAGAGACAGACAGAGCAAGAGAGAAAGACGGAGACAGAGAGAGAGACAGAAAGATTTAGGTGGCAGCAGACGACATCTGAATACTCAACAGCCAATCACACACAGTATCAAAGAGGTGCAAATGGCACAGTAGTCTTTTTGTGACTTCCCATCCTCTAGAATTAGATATCTGTCCTTTCCTTCTCCCTTACCAAAGCAGAGAGACAGATTCCCAGATAGAAATAGCCTGAAGTATTCCAGTCCTCCTCCCACTCTACAGCCAGGCTTTGAGATAGAGGGTGAGTGTCATATTAGGGGTTAGCGGCCCAGTGTAAACCTGGTGAGGAGGGGGACATCCTCAAAAGGCACCTCACTTTCCACAGTTCATTTCTGTAGCACAAAGTCACACACACACACCTACCTCATTCTCCACAGTTCATTTCTGTAGCACAAAGTCACACACACACACCTACCTCATTCTCCACAGTTCACTCCTGTACACCAAAAATCAGGCTAGGTCATGATTTCTGCACAACAGCTAAATGGTATCTTATAGTAAGCAGTCCTCCAGGATTCCGCCATCGCATAATTCAATGCAAAATCAACAAATCAGCACATATTATGGAGAGCTCACAATTTAGACCAATTCCTGCACTTTTATCACATAAAAAGGTCTGATCACAAGCGGGTTCGAAACTTCGACCAATTACTACACTGTTACCGTGGAAAATGGCCTAATCCAACCACACATCAACAGTTTTCCCCCTGGCCTGTCAGCGTATTCACGTGTGAAGATGATGGGTGATTTGTTGATTGATGGCTGACAGGCAATACAACGAACAGAAATCAATCTCATTTGCCAACAAAAGTAACAGCTAACGACCGTGCGAAACAATTTCCAAATGTTTTTGAAAACTAGAGAAAGTCGACATTCAACAGTCACTTGGAATCAGCAAAGCATATGAGAATGTCAGAACAGTTCCCACAGCAGTGGCAGATCACCATGACTGAAGTGGTAGCAGGGAAGACTGTGGCAGCCATGAAAGAATCAAGGTGAGTGGCGTTTTACTCAAACCTTTACTCCGCTAACCTTGGCTTCAGCAGGGTGGTCAGCACTCTGCTCTCCCCAGTCTAACCTTGGCTTCAGTAGGGTGGTCAGCACTCTGCTCTCCCCAGTCTAACCTTGGCTTCAGTAGGGTGGTCAGCACTCTGCTCTCCCCAGTCTAACCTTGGCTTCAGTAGGGTGGTCAGCACTCTGCTCTCCCCAGTCTAACCTTGGCTTCAGCAGGGTGGTCAGCACTCTGCTCTCCACAGTCTAACCTTGGCTTCAGCAGGGTGGTCAGCACTCTGCTCTCCCCAGTCTAACCTTGGCTTCAGTAGGGTGGTCAGCACTCTGCTCTCCCCAGTCTAACCTTGGCTTCAGTAGGGTGGTCAGCACTCTGCTCTCCCCAGTCTAACCTTGGCTTCAGTAGGGTGGTCAGCACTCTGCTCTCCCCAGTCTAACCTTGGCTTCAGTAGGGTGGGCAGCACTCTGCTCTCCCCAGTCTAACCTTGGCTTCAGTAGGGTGGTCAGCACTCTGCTCTCCACAGTCTAACCTTGGCTTCAGCAGGGTGGTCAGCACTCTGCTCTCCCCAGTCTAACCTTGGCTTCAGTAGGGTGGTCAGCACTCTGCTCTCCCCAGTCTAACCTTGGCTTCAGTAGGGTGGTCAGCACTCTGCTCTCCCCAGTCTAACCTTGGCTTCAGTAGGGTGGTCAGCACTCTGCTCTCCCCAGTCTAACCTTGGCTTCAGTAGGGTGGTCAGCACTCTGCTCTCCCCAGTCTAACCTTGGCTTCAGTAGGGTGGTCAGCACTCTGCTCTTCCCAGTCTAACCTTGGCTTCAGTAGGGTGGTCAGCACTCTGCTCTCCCCAGTCTGTCTATGGAGAGCGCTGTTCAAAGCACTGAGTGCCATTTGTCAGCTTTGCCACTTTAAACTCTCTGTAAAACTCCATAACTCCATATGAATCACGAAAGCACAATCTTTCTGGAATTTTTTAGAAATGCAGTCAGAATGGGTTCTTACAGTAAGGATCAGTCAGAATGGGTTCTTACATTAAGGATCAGTCAGAATGGGTCCTTACAGTAAGGATCAGTCAGAATGGGTCCTTACAGTAAGGATCAGTCAGAATGGGTCCTTACAGTAAGGATCAGTCAGAATGGGTCCTTACAGTAAGGATCAGTCAGAATGGGTTCTTACAGTAAGGATCAGTCAGAATGGGTTCTTACAGTACGGATCAGTCAGAATTGGGTTCTTACAGTAAGGATCAGTCAGAATGGGTTCTTACAGTAAGGATCAGTCAGAATGGGTTCTTACAGTAAGGATCAGTCAGAATGGGGTCTTACAGTAAGGATCAGTCAGAATGGGTTCTTACAGTAAGGATCAGTCAGAATGGGTTCTTACAGTAAGGATCAGTCAGAATGGGTTCTTACAGTAAGGATCAGTCAGAATGGGTTCTTACAGTAAGGATCAGTCAGAATGGGTTCTTACAGTAAGGATCAGTCAGAATGGGTTCTTACAGTAAGGATCAGTCAGAATGGGTTCTTACAGTAAGGATCAGTCAGAATGGGTTCTTACAGTAAGGATCAGTCAGAATGGGTTCTTACAGTAAGGATCAGTCAGAATGGGTTCTTACAGTAAGGATCAGTCAGAATGGGTTCTTACAGTAAGGATCAGTCAGAATGGGTTCTTACAGTAAGGATCAGTCAGAATGGGTTCTTACAGTAAGGATCAGTCAGAATGGGTTCTTACAGTAAGGATCAGTCAGAATGGGTTCTTACAGTAAGGATCGGTCAGAATGGGTTCTTACAGTAAGGATCGGTCAGAATGGGTTCTTACAGTAAGGATCGGTCAGAATGGGTTCTTACAGTAAGGATCGGTCAGAATGGGTTCTTACAGTAAGGATCGGTCAGAATGGGTTCTTACAGTAAGGATCGGTCAGAATGGGTTCTTACAGTAAGGATCGGTCAGAATGGGTTCTTACAGTAAGGATCGGTCAGAATGGGTTCTTACAGTAAGGATCAGTCAGAATGGGGTCTTACAGTAAGGATCAGTCAGAATGGGTTCTTACAGTAAGGATCAGTCAGAATGGGTTCTTACAGTAAGGATCAGTCAGAATGCGGTCTTACAGTAAGGATCAGTCAGAATGGGTTCTTACAGTAAGGATCAGTCAGAATGGGTTCTTACAGTAAGGATCAGTCAGAATGGGTTCTTACAGTAAGGATCAGTCAGAATGGGTTCTTACAGTAAGGATCAGTCAGAATGGGGTCTTACAGTAAGGATCAGTCAGAATGGGTTCTTACAGTAAGGATCAGTCAGAATGGGGTCTTACAGTAAGGATCAGTCAGAATGGGGTCTTACTTACAGTAAGGGATCAGTCAGAATGGGGTCTTACAGAAGGATCAGTCAGAATGGGTTCTTACAGTAAGGATCAGTCAGAATGGGGTCTTACAGTAAGGATCAGTCAGAATGGGTTTACAGTAAGGATCAGTCAGAATGGGTTCTTACAGTGAGGATCAGTCAGAATGGGTTCTTACAGTGAGGATCAGTCAGAATGGGTTCTTACAGTAAGGATCAGTCAGAATGGGTTCTTACAGTAAGGATCAGTCAGAATGGGTTCTTACAGTAAGGATCAGTCAGAATGGGTTCTTACAGTAAGGATCAGTCCACATGGGGTCTTACAGTAAAGATCAGTCAGAATGGGTTCTTACAGTAAGGATCAGTCAGAATGGGTTCTTACAGTAAGGATCAGTCAGAATGGGTTCTTACAGTAAGGATCAGTCCACATGGGGTCTTACAGTAAAGATCAGTCAGAATGGGTTCTTACAGTAAGGATCAGTCAGAATGGGTTCTTACAGTAAGGATCAGTCAGAATGGGTTCTTACAGTAAGGATCAGTCAGAATGGGTTCTTACAGTAAGGATCGGTCCACATGGGGTCTTACAGTAAAGTTCAGTCAGAATGGGTTCTTACAGTAAGGATCAGTCAGAATGGGTTCTTACAGTAAGGATCAGTCAGAATGGGTTCTTACAGTAAGGATCAGTCAGAATGGGTTCTTACAGTAAGGATCAGTCAGAATGGGTCCTTACAGTAAGGATCAGTCAGAATGGGTCCTTACAGTAAGGATCAGTCCACATGGGGTCTTACAGTAAAGATCAGTCAGAATGGGTTCTTACAGTAAGGATCAGTCCACATGAGGTCTTACAGTAAAGATCAGTCAGAATGGGTTCTTACAGTAAGGATCAGTCCACATGGGGTCTTACAGTAAGGATCAGTCAGAATGGGTTCTTACAGTAAGGATCAGTCAGAATGGGTTCTTACAGTAAGGATCAGTCAGAATGGGTTCTTACAGTAAGGATCAGTCAGAATTGGTTCTTACAGTAAGGATCAGTCAGAATTGGTTCTTACAGTAAGGATCAGTCAGAATGGGTTCTTACAGTAAGGATCAGTCAGAATGGGTCCTTACAGTAAGGATCAGTCAGAATGGGTCCTTACAGTGAGGATCAGTCAGAATGGGTTCTTACAGTAAGGATCAGTCAGAATGGGTTCTTACAGTAAAGATCAGTCAGAATGGGTTCTTACAGTAAGGATCAGTCAGAATGGGTTCTTACAGTAAGGATCAGTCAGAATGGGTTCTTACAGTAAGGATCAGTCAGAATGGGTTCTTACAGTAAGGATCAGTCAGAATGGGTTCTTACAGTAAGGATCAGTCAGAATGGGTTCTTACAGTAAGGATCAGTCAGAATGGGTCCTTACAGTGAGGATCAGTCAGAATGGGTTCTTACAGTAAGGATCAGTCCACATTAGGTCTTACAGTGTGATACCCTCAAAGTTACCAGAACCACAAGGTTAATCTGGTAGATTAGCAGTGTGAGTTACACCGTGCTATAAATGGAAACAAACACCACCACAGGTTAGGATAAGGTGTGCGAGTGTGTGTGGGGTGGTTCCGGCTGGGTCGGGGTCAACCCAGGTCTATGCAGGGTTGTGGGTGGTGAAATGTGTGATGTGAGGCTGGATGGAGCAGCAGAGGTATTTAGAGGAGCTGATGGTGCGCCAGGGATCACGGTTACCTGATCTCTGTGTGTGTGTGTGTGTGTGTGGCGTCAAGCTCAGATCAGTTTCAGTGGCACAGCCAGTGCTGTGAGGAGAAAGGAGCAGCGATACACTAGACACACACACTAACAAATAACACACATGCCTTCTCTGTCAGATGAATAAACACTCTCTCACACACTTTCTGTGTCTCATATGTAATACATAGCCACCACACCTTTGTAACATGTTGGCTCTGTAATATAGCGATATTATATTGCAAAGCTGAGTAACAGTGCAGCTTGCCACACCCTGCTTAGTTCCACTGAACCAGACAGGAACATCACACGAGATGATAGCCTGTCTGTCTGTCTGTCTGTCTGTGAGAGAGGGTTGTGTTTTCCTCCAGTGTGAAATGCAGCAGAAGGCAACTATTAACTTTCTAAAGCAGGAATGTGGGAAATGGACCGTGAGAGTCGACCACACACCATCAAGTGGTCAAGGGTGAAGCTTTGAGGGCCAGTCAAGGGCAGAGTAGGGCTGAGAATTGCCAGGGACCTCACGATACAATATTATCACAAAATGTAGGTGCCGATATGATATGTGTTGCGATTTTCACGATTCTATATATATTGCAATTCAATACTGTGATTTTATTGCAATTCAATGTTCCAAACATATTGCTCACCATATGTCTGCTCCAGACGCACAGAGAGAGACATGAGAAAACAAGTTTTGATCAATCATGGAAATAAAAGTGATAAAAATAAATTGGCTCAATCTTTAAAAAGAAGTCTGAGAACAAGCTATGAAGAATGACACTGGAGTTTTGGTGCAGGTGCTGCCAACCGGCGCAAAAATAATATTGCGATATTGTACGAACTATTTTCGCATGTCCAAAATATCTATTATTTAGAACGCAAGTACAGGTATTCGGACACGACGGCAGAGCGAGGGGCAGAGCGAGGGGCAGAGCGAGGGGCAGTCTCTCCTCTTGTCAAGCAGCCTCCAACCCCTGAGCTGCGCCGCTTCATTATGAGTACAATAAGAGGTTCCACTAACCCCACACACAATATCCCCATTTACACACAAACAGACAACGCATGCACACACAATGGCCACTCCAGAGACAGGGATCTCACCAGCCACACACACCAGACCAGAGATGGGGGAGAAGAGAAGGAACCGGAGAGAGGCGGAGAGAGGTCGAGAGAGAAGGAACCAGAGAGAGACGGAGAGGGGTCGAGGGAGAAGGAACCAGAGAGAGACGGAGAGGGGTTGAGCGAGAAGGAACCAGAAAGAGAAGGTGAGGGGTTGAGAGAGAAGGAACCAGAGAGAGACGGAGAGGGGTCGAGAGAGAAGGAACCAGAGAGAGACAGAGAGGGGTCGAGAGAGAAGGAACCAGAGAGAGACAGAGGGGTCGAGGGAGAAGGAACCAGAGAGAGACGGAGAGGGGTCGAGGGAGAAGGAACCAGAAAGAGAAGGAGAGGGGTCGAGCGAGAAGGAACCAGAGAGAGACGGAGAGGGGTCGAGCGAGAAGGAACCAGAGAGAGACGGAGAGGGGTCGAGAGAGAAGGAACCAGAGAGAGACGGAGAGGGGTCGAGGGAGAAGGAACCAGAGAGAGACGGAGAGGGGTCGAGGGAGAAGGAACCAGAGAGAGACGGAGAGGGGTCGAGGGAGAAAGAACCAGAGAGAGACGGAGAGGGGTCGAGGGAGAAGGAACCAGAGAGAGACAGAGAGGGGTTGAGCGAGAAGGAACCAGAGAGAGACGTAGAGGGGTCGAGGGAGAAGGAACCAGAGAGAGACGGAGAGGGGTCGAGGGAGAAGGAACCAGAAAGAGAAGGAGAGGGGTCGAGGGAGAAGGAACCAGAAAGAGACGGAGAGGGGTTGAGGGGGAAGGAAACTCCATATGAAGCGTCCCCATATAAACACAGCAGCACCAGACCACAGTGATTACAGCAGTGTGTGTGTGTGTGTGTGTGTGTGTGTGTGTGTGTGTGTGTGTGTGTGTGTGTGTGTGTGTGTGTGTGTGTGTGTGTGATTTGCACCAAGACCCCAGCCTTCCTCCTGCCTGCCCTGTCACTGTGGAGAAAGTGACTGACTACTACTAACCCATTGCATCCCTGGGTCAGTAGTACTCATATTACTGGTACCTAATCATTATCACCACCCGTGATCTCATTCCCAACCCCAGGCTGGTGATACGGTGCCTTATCAACAGGTCCAGGACATGTCTTCCTGTGTCATGTTGGTTCTATTCTTTCTAGTCTTAATAGCTAACCAAGAACAAAGCCTGACTTCAGATCAGTTGACCTAATGTAACCTCTCAGATAATATAATTCGTGCTAAATCAATTTACCAAACACTATCATCAATTGTTAGGAGGATACAAGTGATTGGCACTCATTAAAAATCAGGAAATAGACTATTTGACCATTTCCATTATAAAGATAAAACAGTTATGCTATATAGAGTTCATGATTTTCAGGCCTGAATAAAATAGTAATTCCTTATTACTCAGGATGGAAAAATCACAGCATCAACAGGTTAGTGTCTGGTAACAGACACATAGCGACCAGGCAGAGTGTCCTGTCTGATAGAACAGAGAGACAGATCCATAAATAAAGAAGCTTACAGAACAAATCATCTCTATCTACAAACTATTAGATTGCTATCCAATATTGCTATATCCTATTTATAACATTCTCATTCTGGCAATGTACATAGATTGTAATGAGTGGAGAGGCGTTTGTTAAGGGTTAAAACTCCTAACCAGGCCTACAGAGCACAGCAACAGGAGAACTGGAGAGTGAGTGAGAGATAAAGGCCTGCTGGGATTAAAGCCTCATAATAATGTGCCTATTTAAAGTCTATTAGTAGGGCAGATTTGTGGTTAGATAATGCCTGGGTTAAAGCTCAACTGTGTTTGTCAACACGGTTAAGAGAGCGAAGGAGTGGGACTTGCGCACGCACGGACACACAACACACAAGGCCGACACACTTTCACGTGAACGCAAACACAAACCCAACAACAGCACTTTATACACGTGTACATGACACCGCTCAAACACACTCGCTCTGGTATACACACATCCAATACATACACACTCTAGTCTTGGGTACACACACATTCTCCGACATACAACCAAACACACACTCTAGTAAAAGGGCCACTTCTGGTGGGACGTGGTGATGTCATCAGCCCCCCTCCTCAGGACTGTTTCTCTGGGGTAGGGGTGTAATGGGGTGTGGCAGAAAGGGAAGGGGTAGAGGTTAGAAAGGAGAGCAGAAGCGATGGGGCTCTATATAAGGCATGGCTCTATATAAGCCACAGAGCCACTACAGAACCGGCATGGCTCTATATAAGCCACAGAGCCACTACAGAACAGGCATGGCTCTATATAAGCCACAGAGCCACTACAGAACAGGCATGGCTCTATATAAGCCACAGAGCCACTACAGAACAAGCATGGCTCTATATAAGCCACAGAGCCACTACAGAACAGGCATGGTTCTATATAAGCCACAGAGCCACTACAGAACCAGCATGGCTCTATATAAGCCACAGAGCCACTACAGAACCGGCATGGCTCTATATAAGCCACAGAGCCACTACAGAACAGGCATGGTTCTATATAAGCCACAGAGCCACTACAGAACCAGCATGGCTCTATATAAGCCACAGAGCCACTACAGAACAGGCATGGCTCTATATAAGCCACAGAGCCACTACAGAACAGGCATGGTTCTATATAAGCCACAGAGCCACTACAGAACCAGCATGGCTCTATATAAGCCACAGAGCCACTACAGAACCAGCATGGCTCTATATAAGCCACAGAGCCACTACAGAACCAGCATGGCTCTATATAAGCCACAGAGCCACTACAGAACCGGCATGGCTCTATATAAGCCACAGAGCCACTACAGAACAGGCATGGTTCTATATAAGCCACAGAGCCACTACAGAACCAGCATGGCTCTATATAAGCCACAGAGCCACTACAGAACCGGCATGGCTCTATATAAGCCACAGAGCCACTACAGAACCGGCATGGCTCTATATAAGCCACAGAGCCACTACAGAACAGGCATGGTTCTATATAAGCCACAGAGCCACTACAGAACCAGCATGGCTCTATATAAGCCACAGAGCCACTACAGAACAGGCATGGCTCTATATAAGCCACAGAGCCACTACAGAACAGGCATCACTGTTGTGTTGTACACAAAACAAAAGAACACCCCCATAAGATAAGAGAGGCCTGCTTCATCTCAAGTCCCTGTGAAGTCAGGCATAGCCCTTATTTTAGTGAAATAAAAAAAATATGCAGAGTTGGCATTAAATGTGACTGAGCTTCCTGATGCTGTATGTATGGGGGAAGTTGGTTAGTTATGTGCTTCACAACATGCAAGAGAGAGCAGGAACAAACTTATGCCACAATTTCAGGAATGAGCTGACTTAACTAGTGAGCTTGATGGTCACTGTTTGACCTATTTGGAATCCCCATATAATCATGGCCTCTTTTTACAGTGTCATCGTTCACGGTTGTTCACCTTTGATAGGCCTCAGACTACAAACCAGCTGACACATTGACTGCAGCCACATGTGTTGCATGCTTGATACAGAGCATATTTATGATTAGCTTGAGTTGATCATACCACCCAGCCATCTTTTGTCACATTAGGCCAATATCACGTTCCATCTCAAAACAACACTCATATCTCCCTCACTAGCTTTAAGCACCAGCTGTCAGAGCCTCTCACAGATCACTGCACCTGTACATAGCTCATCTGTAAATAGCCCATCCAACTACCTCATCCCCATACTGTTATTTATTTTGCTCATTGGCACCCCAGTATCTCTACTTGCACACTCATCTTCTGCACGTCTATCACTCCAGTGTTTAATTTCTAAATTGTAATTATTTTGCCTATTTATTGCCTTACCTCCCTTATCCTACCTCATTTGCACACATTGTATAAAGATTTTTCTACTGTATTATTGACTGTATGTTTGTTTATTCCATGTGTAACTCTGTGTTGTTGTTTGTGTCGCACTGCTTTGCTTTATCTTGGGCAGGTCTCAGTTGTAAATGAGAACTTGTTCTCAACTAGCCTACCTGGTTAAATAAAGGTGTTCTCAACTAGCCTACCTGGTTAAATAAAGGTGTTCTCAACTAGCCTACCTGGTTAAATAAAGTTAAAGTGTTTTTTTAAACAAGTGCAAAAACAAAACCTGCAAAACTTCTTCACTAATTAGACAGGAGATTTTTCTCAAATTACTTGACTATAGACCTACACAACATCTAAGATAAACCACATGACATGACATGATTATCAGTGACTTTGAATATGAAAGTGTGCCGCTGATAGTGAAATGATACTAATCTAACACACAGCAAAGATGTACAAACTCTGACCACTTCCTCTTCCGATGCCGTACAGTACAAACCAACCTGCACCAGATATCAACATGGGCCATTCACACAGACACCGTGAAGTCACACATGTGAAAGCCGCAAGGCCGGAGTATAGCTACAGTTCACTTCACGCTCTTGAGTAAAAACAATGCGATGCAGTAATGGCCAATTCTCATTCATTTGTTTCAGTTTGAGCGGTAGCGTTTGTACAGTGATTGAGTCGGTGCGGACTGGACAGATGCATTAACATGGGAATTATGTTGATCGGTGGGTGTGAATGAAGTGAAGGGTGCAGTCATCCTGACCCGTTAAGGAAGCTGAGCCATGATGGATAGTGTAGATAGAATGGTGGTGTGGCAGATGTATATAGGTCTGGAATCAAGTTCATACATTATAGTGCCGGCATGTGTTTTTAAACAGAAACAAATGCACCTTTAATGATTTCCATAAAACGGTTTCCCAGCCAGTGATCTGTGAGCTACAGTCTTACTTGTGGGGGGTGCTAGCATAACCAGAGGTGACTCCCCTGACAGATTTAATACCGGCTCACCCAATCAGGCTGGTCTAAAATATATAGATTTTTTAATTAACTAAATTCACAGGATTAGTTGGTTATATTGTCTCCTGATATTCAGAAATGAACATGATTCGTTGGTTATATTGTCTCCTGATATTCAGAAATGAACATCATTAGTTGGTTATATTGTCTCCTGATATTCAGAAATGAACTTGATTAGTTGGTTATATTGTCTCCTGATATTCAGAAATTAACATGATTAGTTGGTTGTGTGGTCTCCTGATATTCAGAAATGTTTAATGTGTAGTAGGGAGTTCCTGGGATAGAGCCTAATTGGTTATATCTCAATTACATGGTAAATAACAAGCCCATAGCCTACAGTTGAGAAGTCTGCAATTTGGCAAATATGAAATAGCTGACGTGGAGTTGCGGCCGTCAGTGAGACGCATCTATAGCCCTAGGCCTGTCGCAATATTTCAAAATTCAATTGCGGGATAAACACAAAAGTCGCATATATTCCAAATGATTTAAGTGGGAAGTATAGTATAGTTTATTCCCATTCGTAGGATACACCAGGACTAATATATTGGCACTAATGGAGAGCGTCGACCATGTCTCTGGTGAGTGCGCATATTTACTGTCTTTATCATTGGGTGAGTCAGTGCCAGTGGAGAGTTTAGGGCAACAATTTCCTACGCAATTGTAGATGGACGTCATATTGTACAATTTGTCTCCCCTTTTCATAGGCCTAGATTAGATAGTTACATTGAAGACAAGGTTGTTTTTATTGATCTTAGTTTGTCAGTGTCAGCAGAGTAGCCTAGGCCTAACCTGTCATTTTTGTAGTAGGCTATTAAAGATTCTGATAATGTCTCCAGACATGTAAAGTGTTGTGGAATTGTATGAAATGTGTTTATAAAAGGCCATTTTTCCCCACCGGATCCTCTAACTAGGGCTGAGCTGCTTCCCAAACATTAAACTCAAGCGCCACTTGCTGTGTATTTCATTGTTTGTTTACTGTCAGACTCCAAACTCTGTTTTGTCAGCGGCCCAGTCACTTTTACTCAGGCCCAGCCATTTCTGCCTACATTACTGATCATAATTAGAGTGAAAGCGAGATTAAACGTTTAATTGCTAGAAATATGCCTAAAGCGTTACTGTCAACTGCAAGCATATCAGAAACGGCAGGATTTATTCTAACGTTTTGGGATTCGAAATAGCCTCCTTCGAAAATGACACAGTCCCTCTCCATTGAAACGTTCACCCGTCTCTCTAGCTCCGCGGCCTTCATAACCAACCAAGCATGGCGTCCTCGCAAAGTAAACAAACAAAAAAAGATGCACTTGCATTTTCACGGGTCTAACTAAATCTGTGTATTGTGCGAATGACAACTTAATCTGAACGGTGAATTAAGGGTGAATTGGACCGATTTAAGAGGCTTCGAAAACCTGTCCAGAGACTTTCTACGAACGGGTGAGGGGAAAATCCCAACATGGATTCCGCAACATTCCACGGCTGGGTCCGTGCAGTTACTTTGCAGAACTTATTGAAGCACGATACAAACATAGCACGAATTAATCAGACTCGATTATGACAGGGTCGTACATAAAACTACATTTGATGTTTCTGATTAAATATATCCTGAAGGTGGCTAAATGTGGACACATGTGTAAAAGCCAATTCAACCAAACAGCGGAGAAATAAACAACTTGACGGGATGCATAGGATGACAAAGAAGCAAAACCCTGTAAATGATCAAATTTGACAAAACTCTTAAACAACCCCGGTAGCTAGGTCTAATCATCCATAAAGTGTCTGGTTCATATGATTAACGACAACTCAACCCATCGTTTAATTTCCTTTTCGAGTATTAAAAGTGGATGTCCGCAAGCAAAAGCTTCCATTTTGAATGTCTCACTACTAAAGAAACTCAACTTCAGCTACATCAACAGGTCGACAATCAATCCACATTGCCATATTTCCAGCAAACTAGACACAGTAAGTATAAACAACACTTTTGCATCAACTTCAGTTGTATCAACTTATCAAACACAACTGGAGAACGTGTTGAATACTGTATAGCTACAATGCAATGAACTCACGTCAGCTAGCTAACTGTCAAATGCACGGCTAATGTTAGCCAGCTAACCAGCTAGTTAAATGTATTTAACCTGTATGACTTTTGTTCACCACTTAATAATTGACAACAACAGACCGAACAACTGGCGAAGACAACCAGCAAGTTCATGATCAAGTTCATCTGGACAAAAGTGATCGACTTGTGTTTTGCACAAACTTACCCGAATCTCCGGGGGTTTTCATTTTGAGTGTTGCAAGGTAGTTTACGTTAGCTAGCGAGCTTGGTGGATCTCAAGTCAGTAGCGTTTGTGGAAGGAAAAGTCGTCTTCCTCTGAGCCCTTCCTTTGGTTCGGAACTTTCCACCGTTGCTCCACTCACGGGCCCCTTTGCTTCCACTTTCTTTCCCAATACCCCCTTCCTCAACTGATCGGGGTAACGTTACTTTCCCCGAATCGCAGTCAGTTGATGTAGCTCACTGCTGTTTGTCCCACGGCAACTTCGCCTTGTCCTGTTCGAGGTGCAGCGGAACACGGTCAACCGTCCCGACAAGCACACAAACCGAAAACCCTTCTTTCCTTGTTTGCATATACTTTCACGAACTGTCGAGTTGTTTACTCCATCTCAATCGCATCTTCCCCGTTGTTTGACATATTCGCTAAAATAACCGTTCTGTAGAATAGCAGTCGTCCTCTCTTTAGACTTTCTTTCTTCCTCCACTCACTAACATTCTGTACTCTGTGGCTACTCTTTCTCCTCCCCCGGTTCCTCTCTTGGGTGTCGTGTTTCGCTCTCTCCTCACGGGGCCGCCCACACGGACAGGGAGAGGGGGGCTCTAAGGGGCGGGTCACACCCACTCACCACGAGCCAGGGTGGCGTCACTGCTGCGGCGTCGCCATAGAGACCGCCACAGCCACATTGCCGTGGTGACGACATATCCGCGTCCTACGATTCTAGGCCGTCATCACGTTATTTTACGTCAATCGCAGGTACTTTCTTCTAATTATCTTTTTTCATTTCATGGTAATTCGATCAATTGATGTGGCCAGATTATTAAACCACTGTACAAATGCACAAGGCATTATATCACTAGACTCTGAGCATATTGCAACAGGAACTAAACCAAACCTATACAGACTTCCCCCTCTATTTCACATGGTCTACTACACCCCCTTCTGCATTTGGTGGCAGTGATGGGATAGTCCCTGGCCCCCTGCGGTCTCAGACCTTTTAGAAAGCATAGGCTTTCCATTGAACACCATGTGGGGCTGCCTCTGAAACCGAGAGACGATCATATCCAAAATATAATATATATCACCTTATGAAATGTCCATCTTCATGGCCTACATGCATGGCGCCAGCTCGCTATATTTGTCATCAGCTAGCTAGGAGAAAGTATTGCAAATATACAACCTGGTGTCTTGTCACTCAGTCACTAGTCTTTTGCACTGATGCAGAACTGTCACATTGTCAACAAGTGCATGTGAGAGAGGTGGTATCATACATGGCAGGTGAAGTGTGTCTCATGAGCCCTATGTACAACCCCAGCTGCTCTTAAGAAGGGTCGTGTGTGTGTGTGTGTGTGTGTGTGTGTGTGTGTGTGTGTGTGTGTGTGTGTGTGTGTGTGTGTGTGTGTGTGTGTGTGTGTGTGTGTGTGTGTGTGTGTGTGTGTGTGTGTGTGTGTGAGACACAGACCAATGCGCAGGGACATCAACAGGATAACAATGCTGTGTAAAACAAAGTAAACAACCACTCTTCCCATGGTGGGATTTACAAACAGGATCTCCCTGTCCTCCACTAGCTATTCTTCAGGAGGGCAGGAAACTCACTCTGTTTTCCCAGATAAGCATCAGAGTGCTGGGAGAGCGGTTCTCTCTGGGATCATTCCCAAATCCAGGAAACGGCGAGCACCATCCCGTCCTGTCTCTTCCTGAGCAGAAGGGCCAGTCTAGTGTTTTCCCACACCAGTACTCCCTGTCAACCACATTTAGTGGAACATTAGCCACAACATTGTTTTCTTGCCCTACTCTTTCTCTTTCTGTCTCGCTCTCTCACTCTTCATCTCTGTCTTCACTCACTTTCTCTGCCTCTGTCTCTCTAGTATTTTATTCTGTTGTCCTGTTTGTCCATCCACCTCTCCTCCTGTCTCCATATCGCTCTTTCATTTGAAGAGCACTTCAGCATCCCCCAAGCTCTTCACAGAGGAAGTATGGTTGGAGAGAGAAGCGAGAGATGAAGAATAAAGGAAAAGAGTGAGTTGGGGATGAAACATGAAATTTAACCATGAAAACGGTGGAGAACAAATGGCCTTTCTGTCCATCTATCAATTGCTCACGTGTGTGTGTGTGCATTCATGTGTACGAGTGTCCACCCCCTTTTAAAAGGTGCTCTAAGTAGAGGAGATGACATTTTCATAGAAATCTACAGCACAGTACATTCTGAACACTGATAAACACACACAGTGCCTCCCTCCACCCCTTTCCTCCTCCCTCCATCCCTGTCATTCTCCCTCCCACCCACCCTCCCTCCACCCCTTTCCTCCTCCCTCCATCCCTGTCATTCTCCCTCCCACCCACCCTCCCTCCACCCCTTTCCTCCTCCCTCCATCCCTGTCATTCTCCCTCCCACCCACCCTCCCTCCACCCCTTTCCTCCTCCCTCCATCCCTGTCATTCTCCCTCCCACCCACCCTCCCTCCACCCCTCTCCTCCTCCCTCCACCCCTGTCATTCTCCCTCCCACCCACCCTCCCTCCACCCCTCTCCTCCTCCCTCCATCCCTGTCATTCTCCCTCCCACCCACCCTCCCTCCACCCCTCTCCTCCTCCCTCCATCCCTGTCATTCTCCCTCCCACCCTCCACCCCTCTCCTCCTCCCTCCATCCCTGTCATTCTCCCTCCCACCCTCCACCCCTCTCCTCCTCCCTCCATCCCTGTCATTCTCCCTCCCACCCACCCTCCCTCCACCCCTCTCCTCCTCCCTCCATCCCTGTCATTCTCCCTCCCACCCTCCACCCCTCTCCTCCTCCCTCCATCCCTGTCATTCTCCCTCCCACCCTCCACCCCTCTCCTCCTCCCTCCATCCCTGTCATTCTCCCTCCCTCCCACCCTCCAACCCTCTCCTCCTCCCTCCATCCCTGTCATTCTCCCTCCCACCCTCCACCCCTCTCCTCCTCCCTCCATCCCTATCATTCTCCCTCCCACCCTCCACCCCTCTCCTCCTCCCTCCATCCCTGTCATTCTCCCTCCCACCCTCCACCCCTCTCCTCCTCCCTCCATCCCTGTCATTCTCCCTCCCACCCTCCACCCCTCTCTCACCTCTGTAATCCTCCCTCTCGCCCGGCTGACCCTATTCTGTTTATCATTCACCTTTCTCTCTCTCCCCACTCTTTTCTATTCACTCTTTCCCATGCCCCCCACTTCTCGCTCTCCATCTTCTCCTCCCCCGAACCCTCTCTCCTCCCCTCTCTCCCTTTTCAATTCAATGTGCTTTATTGGCATGAAATACAGGTAAATATTGCCAATGCAAAAGAGTTTGACTATTCTTTTTCTCTCCCACTCCACCCTCTGTTGCTGTGCCATCACCCCCCCCCCCCCACACACCTCTTTCTTATTCTTCCTCTCATTCTGTTCCTCGCCGCCTCTCCCTTGCCTACCTCGCCTTTTCTCCCTCTCTCTCCATCCCTCAGTCTTTCTCTCATGTCAAGTTTGAAGTCTTACAATGCTGTCAAGGTTATGTACTTGTGTGAACTACATAATGCATTACTCACATTCTCCAGACTGTTTTTACATAAAACCCACTGATCATGTTTCATAACAACTGTTGAATTCAACGTCAACAGGACTTGTCATCTTTTTAATTACAGCTTGTCAATATAAAAGCACAAGGACTGCCAATGACATTCATGCCAATATCACGAGAGTCCTGTTTCTATCAGGTGAGTAATGTGTGGGGGGAAATGAATGAGTAACAATTCAAAGCTAATACTTTTCCCTATGTTACCTAATATTTGTTTTCACAACTTTGTTATTGTGTAGTAACATACATTCTACCACTGGTTTGTTGTGTTGACTGGCTGGATAGAACACGTCTCTCTTTGGGCAGTGGAAACACATTGGTCCAGTCTCGTGGCTGAAATCCTGCTTGAAGGTTCCCTGGATGCTGCTCTTGGTTGTGTACTGATGTATCTCTATTGATATTCCATGACAAAGTGTCCTCAGCCACGGTTACTCCTAAGGACGTGTTCATCTGAAAGAGTCATTCCTCAGATCCTGATTTTAGAACATCTTCATGCTTTCCCACACGTTTGCCTAATCTTCCTCTCTCTCTTTCCCTCTCTCTCTTTCCCTCTCTCTCTTTCCCTCTCTCGCTCCTTGCTTTTTATCCTGTTCTTCCCTCCGTGCTTGGAGAGTCTCTCCGTTCCTAATGGGAATGACAGACAGACGCCGTGGAGAGAAAGACAGAGAGATGGTAAAAGAAAGAACCAGGACACTGGAGCACTCCACAAACATCACCCGCTGACCCCTTCCCCAGCTAGACTCTCCAGCCCCCCTTCAATATCACCAGACCATATCCCCCCCAAACCCTGAATGAACCTGATAGATTTACACCAAAACATCTTTAAATAGGGGTGTCCAGAACTAGACTCCTAGTGAGCTACAGGTTCTGTTGGCTTTTTTCCAACCCATCTCTAACACTCCTTATTCCGTAGAGGGCTGGCCCACCCTGATTTAGGAGAATCTACAGACCCGTAGAGAGCTCAGTCCCGTAGCCCATACGGCAGTGTTAGTGTGCTGGGCCAGAACAAAACCCTGCACACCCTGTGGGTCTCCGAGAGCGAGGACTGAATATACAGTGAGCCCTAATGCCTCCCCTGGTCTGTCTGTGGTGCTCCAACACAGATTACTCTGTAATTACCAGGGACAATGGGTGTGGTACCCCACTCAGCATTGCACCACAGGTGTGCGCACCACACACACACACACACACACACACACACACACAGATTAGGCCTAGAGCAAACAGTGGATATCAACCAGGATTAGGCCAAATACCTGAACAGTAATATGCTATGATTCATATGGCTGATGACATCACACACACACACACACACACACACACACACAATAAGGGATATTAGTCCTAAGAGGTAAAAGCTATGATCCTTTTGACCTTGATTTCTCAGTCAGTGTATTATTATTATTATTATTATAAAAATGTCTACTTAACACCTCAGCTTGGAAAGAGAGAGACACTTTGAGGGGACTGGGAAAGAGGGTTCAAGTAGATGAGAAGGATTAGAGGAGGCCAAAGAATGAAAGAGTTGGCAGTTGATAGGACAACAAGCTGCCGGGTGTTGGAGGGTGGTGGTTGAAAGGACAACAAGCTGCCGGGTGTTGGAGGGTGGTGGTTGAAAGGACAACAAGCTGCTGGGTGTTGGAGGGTGGTGGTTGAAAGGACAACAAGCTGCCGGGTGTTGGAGGGTGGTGGTTGAAAGGACAACAAGCTGCCGGGTGTTGGAGGGTGGTGGTTGAAAGGACAACAAGCTGCTGGGTGTTGGAGGGTGGTGGTTGAAAGGACAACAAGCTGCCGGGTGTTGGAGGGTGGTGGTTGAAAGGACAACAAACTGCCGGGTGTTGGAGGGTGGTGGTTGAAAGGACAACAAGCTGCCGGGTGTTGGAGGGTGGTGGTTGAAAGGACAACAAGCTGCCGGGTGTTGGAGGGTGGTGGTTGAAAGGACAACAAACTGCCGGGTGTTGGAGGGTGGTGGTTGAAAGGACAACGAGCTGCCGGGTGTTGGAGGGTGGTGGTTGAAAAGACAACGAGCTGCCGGGTGTTGGAGGGTGGTGGTTGAAAGGACAACAAGCTGCTGGGTGTTGGAGGGTGGTGGTTGAAAGGACAACGAGCTGCCGGGTGTTGGAGGGTGGTGGTTGAAAGGACAACGAGCTGCCGGGTGTTGGAGGGTGGTGGTTGAAAGGACAACGAGCTGCCGGGTGTTGGAGGGTGGTGGTTGAAAAGACAACAAGCTGCTGGGTGTTGGAGGGTGGTGGTTGAAAGGACAACGAGCTGCCGGGTGTTGGAGGGTGGTGGTTGAAAAGACAACGAGCTGCCGGGTGTTGGAGGGTGGTGGTTGAAAGGACAACAAGCTGCTGGGTGTTGGAGGGTGGTGGTTGAAAGGACAACGAGCTGCCGGGTGTTGGAGGGTGGTGGTTGAAAGGACAACGAGCTGCCGGGTGTTGGAGGGTGGTGGTTGAAAGGACAACGAGCTGCCGGGTGTTGGAGGGTGGTGGTTGAAAAGACAACAAGCTGCTGGGTGTTGGAGGGTGGTGGTTGAAAGGACAACGAGCTGCCGGGTGTTGGAGGGTGGTGGTTGAAAGGACAACAAGCTGCCGGGTGTTGGAGGGTGGTGGTTGAAAGGACAACAAGCTGCCGGGTGTTGGAGGGTGGTGGTTGAAAGGACAACGAGCTGCCGGGTGTTGGAGGGTGGTGGTTGAAAAGACAACGAGCTGCCGGGTGTTGGAGGGTGGTGGTTGATGCCCCTGTGATAGAAGGGAGAGGGGGAAAAAGTGTTGAGAGCAAGTAGAGATGGGGAGAATAAGAGTGAGGAGTGGAGAGAGAGAGTCAATGTGCTCTTTGTCATCAAATAACTTGTTTATTTTCAAGCTTGCCAATCCAACTGTCAGGATCACACCATCTCTCTCTCTCTGTCTGTCTCTGCCTTTCTTTCTATCTCCTTCTAGGGTCAAGTTTTAAGGTCTCTATCATCTTCAACCAATTTTAGATTTGTCTGTACGTATTTCTTTGTGTCAGTCAACATTGTCCAGCAGCAGAATTCCTCTGTAGCCTCCCTACCTGTGGCATTGGCATGCACTCTCTACACAGCTTCCCTCTGTGCATGTTTAGTCTCTCACCATTCTTCTACTCCTTTATCTCTCTCTCTCCCGCCTATAACGGCCCCCTTTTCACTGTTCTCTCACTTTCTCTTTCTTATTCTCTTCCATGTTCACCCTCCATCCTCTCTCCCTTTCCCTGGTCTCTTTCTGTCCCCTTTTCACTCTTTCCTCTCTCCCTCCCTCTTTCTCCCTCCCTCTTTCTGCCTCCCTCTTTCTGCCTCCCTCTCTCTCTCTCCCTCCCTCTTTCTCCCTCCCTCTTTCTGCCTCCCTCTCTCTCCCTCCCTCTTTCTCCCTCCCTCTTTCTGCCTCCCTCTTTCTCCCTCCCTCTTTCTGCCTCCCTCTTTCTGCCTCCATCTCTCTCCCTCCCTCTTTCTGCCTCCCTCTTTCTGCCTCCCTCTTTCTGCCTCCCTCTTTCTCCCTCCCTCTTTCTCCCTCCTTCTTTCTGCCTCCCTCTTTCTCCCTCTTTCTCCCTCCCTCTTTCTCCCTCCTTCTTTCTGCCTCCCTCTTTCTCCCTCCCTCTTTCTCCCTCCCTCTTTCTGCCTCCCTTTTCCCTGTCCCTCTCTCTACCAGCTGGTATTTGTACATGAGTAATGGGATTACCACAGTGAGCAGTGGATCAAGGAGAGAGAAGGGGGGGAAGTCACAGTGGAGAAGGCGTAACACAGAGGAAGAGAGAGGTGCAACAGTAGGGGGGTTAAGGTGGGGAGAAGAAAGACTGATAAATGAGGATGTAAACAATGCTGGATATTCTGATGATTGTAAACGGAATGTCACAGATTGAGTTTTGCCGGTGACATGCAAAGAATCCACGCACACACACACACACACACACACACAATACGTGTCCTAGTATACCCACAGAAGTACACCTAACTCTCTCTTTTAGAAGACAGCTTCTATGTAGAACTGGCATTCCAATGCATGCCAGCTTAAAACCAGCCCCTGGCACTATTTCCATCACCCTAGAGCTAGACAGAAAGCCACACATTTAATGTAGGATTACCATGGCAATGACCGAGCCAGTAAAGAACAAAAAGCTAATTTTGCAGTCTGGAAAGTCTGGAAAAAGTGTGCAGGGTGGACCTTATTAAAATGGGGAGGTGGGAGGTGGAAAGAGAGGGTAATGTGAGCGCTGGAGAGAGGCACAGAGAATGTGTGTTATATTAAACCAATGTCTGGCAGTGTGTCAAGCCTGTAATACACTGAGTAAGAAAATTCAAGGTCCAATGCAGCTGTTTTTTTTTATCCCAACAGCAAATCATTTCTGGGTAACAATTTAAGTACCTTACTGTGATTGTTTTCAATTAAAATGGTAATATATATATTTAGCAAACCGCAATTTCTCAAGCAAGAATTTTGCTAGTGTAACGGATGTGAAACGCTAGCTTAGTTAGCGGTGGTGCGTGCTAAATAGCGTTTCAATCGGTGATGTCACTTGCTCTGAGACCTTGAAGTAGTAGTTCCCCTTGCTCTGCAAGGGCCGCGGCTTTTGTGGAGCGATGGGTAACGATGCTTCATGGGTGACTGTTGTTGATGTGTGCAGAGGGTCCCTGGTTCGCGCCCGGGTATGGGCGAGGGGACGGTCTAAAGTTATACTGTTACACTAGGACTGTCTGGGAGTAGTCAGAGTGGGGAGGGGGGAACTGAAAACTAGCTGTTATTGGCAGAGTTTTGGAACTCTCATTCTTATTGGTCTATTAACCAATTTACGCTGGTAATGCCACCAGGCAGGCCAAAACTCCTTCCTGCCAAAACAGGCTCAAATTTAAGGCAGTCTTATCAAACGACTCTTACAATAAGAATCCATTATCATCATTTTCACAGTATTATTCCAACCTCATAGTGTGGCAGTGCAGTATGTACAGCATAAAACACAGGAAAATCCCTTTTTGGACTGCACTGGGCCTTTAATGGCAGAAAGACCATGTTCATTTAGCCATCAAGACATGACACTGACAGCAAGAAAGGAGAGATATGAAGTAGGAAGTTAATTTGGGGGGTTTTAAGGTCGCGCTGGGTGTGGGCAGAGACGGAGAGGGAGAACGTGAGCGAGGAAGAAAGGGTGTAAAAGGAGAGAGAGGTATGCCTGGCATTGTGACAGTTGCTAAATTGAGCATAGCATGCGTGTTGACAGTGTCTCCTGTATCTCACAGAGGAACAAACTCTTCCTTTTGGCACAGTTGTCAGCTTCCCTTCTCTCACCCTCCTACTCCCCCTCTCATTCCTTCTCTCCCCCCTCTAACCCCTCACTGACCAAATTGTTCTCACCCTTCCTCTCTCCAAACCACCTCTCCCCTCTCCTCTATTGTGTCATCCTCTACCTCTCTCCTTTTTACCCCCCTTTCTCCATGTATTCCCCCTCCTCCCATCTCTTCTACACATGTCATAGCAGAGCTAGAATTAGATCAGGCAACTGTAACCCTCTCAGATGAGCTGGCTAGGTGAGAGAGTGAGTGAGTGTGTGTGTGTGTGAGAGAGAGAGAGGTCTGAGTCAGATCCTGCCCCTCACCCCTTCTCCCATCCCCATCACATCATCAGAGCAGGGCCAAAGGGCCACTCACCCCCTCCTACCGGATTACACCCCTTTCATCACCCCTCACCCCACTACCAAATGAAACTCATGCCCTGTTCATCTCATGCTCTCAGAACCAGTCGAAGTGTGTTCAGATAGAATGGTCTAAGACTAGGAGGCTGTGGTTGGGACCCTGATCCTTGGTATGGGCCTTGGTCTCTGGTTGTGCTGTGTGGCATCATTGGCATGTAGACAGCAGGTCTGTGGGTGGTTCAGCTATGTGTCATACTGTGACAGGCCAGTAGCAGTGTCAGTCTAGGGGCGGGCTGCTCTCACTGGAACATGGAACTGCTGTGTTCCACTGGTGAGTCTGGTGAGTGCTGCCCTCCCTCACCCGGGCATGGCTGTGGGTGGTGTAGTAATGTGTCATAGCTGCAGGGGTGGGTTGTGGATTCCTCTCGGGTTTCAACAGAGCTACTTACTGTTCTGGAGTGGATTTCTCTGTACTCTGGCTGTTGTGAGTGATGTGTAATGCCTGGGTGGACGGGTTTCCCTGTTGTACCCAGTGTGTGTGTGTGTGTGCGTGTGCCTCCAGTCTTGTGCCCACTGTGTGGATGAGAGTGGCAACGTGCTTCCAGGCCCTCTCTGTGCCCACCCTAGTCGCGGGCGAACTGCTGTATGTACGGTGAGGGGGTGGGAGCAGCAGGAGGGAGCTGACTGAGACTCACCGTGAGTGGAGGAGAGCATTCAGAGAGATGACTGACAGTTGCTACAACCAATCTATCCTTTCAAGGACTGAGAGGGAGCAAGTCACGATATTATATTCAAACTGGGGTTACCTTTGCTACACTTTGGATCCTTACCATCCTAAACAGGGCATCGCGGAGGCGGTAAGGGACCTGAAGACCTTTAAATTGGATGCACTGATTGACACACTGGTCGACTCCATCGGTCAATATGGGCCCAGATTGTCACCATAGTAATATGATCCTATGTACACAACATGATCAGTGAGTCATTGTGCGGTGGGCGTCAGAAAGCTGCTGTCACACTCACACACTGTTACCACACAGAGTCCTCCACCTCCTACTGTGCACATAGACACGACACACACACACACACACACACATTCAGCATGCACGCATATGCCACGCACAACACACACACTGGCAAACACACTCAGCATGCGCACGCACAGACGTACAGAGAGCGACAGACGGAGAAAGGGCCAAACACAGTCAGTGATGTTTGTCAATCAACAGATGTCCTATGACTCAGTCGAGAAGGACAGAAAGAGAGAGAGTCAGACTCCTCTCCTCTCTGTCCAGGTCTGCTGCGTGACTACTGCTCATCTGCTGGGTATCATCAGTTGTTGGTCTGTCACTGATAATCAGGTCCAGGCCTCCACCTAGTGGTGGCCTACTGCTAGAGCATGTTGAGCTGACACCTAGTGGTGGCCTACTGCTAGAGCATGTTGAGCTGACACCTAGTGGTGGTCTACTGCTAGAGCATGTTGAGCTGACACCTAGTGGTGGTCTACTGCTAGAGCATGTTGAGCTGACAGCTAGTGGTGGCCTACTGCTAGAGCATGTTGAGCTGACAGCTAGTGGTGGCCTACTGCTAGAGCATGTTGAGCTGAATTTCCTTTAAGAACTTCAGGGTTATCACAGTTCTAGAACAAAACAATGCCAGACAAACATTCTAAAACAAGAGCTATAATAGAGATGAGAATGTGATCTAGAGATATTAGAGTGTAGTGTACTGTTTTAAACACACCAGAGGCCACAATCATCTGTACAGTTTTTGTCTCCTGTTTTTATTTGGATGAATGAAACACTTTCAGTTACAAAAATGACTTTAAATGAACAACACTGTACTATGAACAAGCAGAGATATTTTTCTTGTTTTTTGTTTTTGTTTTAAAGATAAACACAGTAAAAGGCTAAGTTGCTACCACAAGGAAGAAGGGAGGGAGAGACAGAGAGAAGGGAGAGAAAAGAGGAGGACTGCTCACATGATGTAAGACACATGATGGTAGAACAAATGATGGGAGAGAGGATAAGGACACACACACACACTAAAAATGGATAGGGAAACAAACAACAAAGGTTGAAGGTCAGACAGAGGGAAATTAACTACATGTTGACTAACAGTAAATCCCCAATCAAGCCAATGTTTACAAACCTGTTGCTTATCTAACAGATTAAATACATTTTGAGGCGAGCGCACACACACACACACACACACACACACACACACACACACACACCTTGGGGACTTATTTCCACAGAACAGTTATAGCCGTTATGACAGTTTTCCCTCCTCCCTCCGTTTATTAACCCCTCCCCACAAACCACCAAAGAAGTCTGGAATTCCCTGGGAAAACTCTCCTTAACGACTCGTACAGAATTCTCCCACAAACATCACATTTTCAGTTCAAACATGTAGCTTTTCCCTCTGCCCAATGAACACAGAGGACAACATGGAATACAGACAGACAGACAGGAATACAGACAGACAGAACTAAAAGGACAGGGTCAACAAACCCCGAGAGGATCATGGGATCATCAGAATTACTCTGGCAGCACGAGCAAAAAGGACGAATCTCAAAAAAGATCAGAACAACTACAGAGATACCAAGAGAAACGTCATTATCGTCATCATATTTACGAGAAGCTTAAGGTAATTTTCCAATGACAAATACTTAAAAATATACATTTTTATCATTATCTTAATCATCATTATTATCATCATTGATATAGCTGAGGTCAGAAACTGGATTACTAGGTGACGGGGTTGGAGCAGAAAAGAGATGAATAGACAGAAAGGAGAGAAAGAAAGGGGGATGCAGTGGCTGTCTGTGAAAGAGAGGAGGAATGTCGAACTCTTTGGTTTTATTCTGTACGATCGGACTTTGCTGTCTTGCTTAAGGAACTTTGGACTGAAGCTGTATTGTACAAGAGAGAGAATGAAGACAGAAGAAAGGATGAAAGAGAGGGAGTGTGGAAGTGAGTAGGTACGAGGAATATCAGTCATCCTCCTTTTTTGTTTCTTTGCTCCTGATATTGTCTTTTTGTCCCCCTTTGCTTTCTCCTGCCTTGACATCTACACAATGTTCTGTCATCTATCAGTAAACTGTTAATCATTGCCTGTTCTGCTCCAATTTAAATCAATTCCAGCCTGGTCTCATACCAAACGTAACATGTACTAATTACACTGTCTCGGATTTACATTTACTATGTTACGTCTATCCTTGAGTTCAGGTTGGAATATCGATTCCTACATTTCACAGTTTCCTTTGTTTCTCATTTGACACGGTTGCTGAGGTGTTTCGCTGAGACTACAAGGAATTAATCCATGAACTGAATCAATGTTGTGATGTTCAGACTGTAAAATGTACAAAATGGTTAATGCCAAAGATGTCTGGAGATGTTCTTCCAGACTAAACTCTGCTGTGATAATGTTGACCCAGGCTATAGTAAAGGGAGTAGGATTTGTTGCCTCTAGGTGCTGATCTAAGGTCAGTTTTGTGTTCTCCCTACACTAATAGCTATGATTAGGGAAAGGTTAACAGATCCTAGATCTGCACCTATGGCCAGGTGACTACTCAGTCTATAGGAGAGGTGTAGTCTCTGAATGGACAAATCACATTTTATTGGTCCCGTACACATATTTTGCAGATGTTATCGCGGGTGTAGCGAAATGCTTATGTTCCTAGCTCCAACAGTGCAGACACGGGTAAACAGCAGGGTTTTAGGGAGTGAGTGCATGGTGCCGTATCCAACAGTGGGGCATAAACTTTGGTATCATTCTCTTGTGGGGGTATCCCTATTGAAAGGACTTACACTTTACATGTGATCCCTAAGACCCTGAGATCCACAGAAGCATCCTACCAGGATGTAGAGGACCTAAACTGATCTACACCTCATTATAGAAGGAAAGAGCAAGGGAGAAATAGGGACTTCCACCTTGGGGGAGTGTATGCATGCGTCACCTAGCAACCACAGTCTCAGCCCTTCCCCAGTCACCTAACCCTCCTGCGCTCGCTGCCACACACATCTCTGACGGACACAAAATCCAGTCAATAATCTAAACAACACAACATCCAGCCAATCACCTAAAGACGCTGGGTACCCAGAGGCTAGCCCCTGTAAAAAAGCTTTGTGTTAAGGAGTAGGACAAAGCTGCTCCATAGACACTGACCTAAGGCCAGTGTTATGTGCCCTCAATGGTTAAGATTAGGATTTGGAGGAAGGTAAGCTGATCCTAGATCTGTGCCTATGGAAAACTTATACTTGGAGAGTGTTTCGTTTCAGCAGGGAGGGAGCAGTAGGGGAGAGGGGGATGGAGAGAGGGCTGTACAGAGCGGGGGGTTGTTCTACAGACCAGACTGAGAGGGAGGTGTGTGGGGGAGTGGACTGAGAACCACAGCGAGAGGGCTGGCATACAACTTGCTACCCAAAATGTCTCCTGATTTGGATGGGGCACAAGAAATGTGAACTCTGACCCCATTACCTTTGAACTCTGCCGGACCCAAGCCTCGCTCTGGCCATTCATGGTCACACTCACACGTACACACAGTCCCACCCCACACCCCGATCCCCACACGAACCCCGCTTTTTAAAAAAAAGCTTTCATCTATTTGGTTTATCATCAGAGTATATGAGGTATATCTCTCTTTAACATCCTACAGTAGATGTGGGAAACAAAACCTACCAACATTAAGAAAAGTCAAAACAGAAAGAAAAGAAAACAAGCCCCTCTGTCACGTTCCTTTACCCCAGTTAATGCATCTTCTAACTAGTTTTTTGGTTTGGTAGCTGTTTAAAGCTTTCAGTGTATTTCTCATGAGGAGGGGAGAGGTTGTGAGGGAACAGCACTGTATCTTTAAGAACAATCTACCTGCCTGACCATCCCTGTCAGCGGAGATCTCTTCCAGAACCGTTGGGCTATATTCAAACATACATTATACTATCTTATAGGCAGCATTGACTACGTGTACATCCGGGATATAAATCCCTCTAACCTGATTGGTCCAAAGTATATGGTATACATCGTAATGGGAACAAACTCCAGTTCTAAAGCTTTGAGATTTATTAATACAATGTTTTAAAAGTTTCACTCATGACTGGTTTGATCCCACCTGGGTGTGGGTCTCTAGTAACAATCCTGGACTGTAGTAAGGCTGTAGAGAACCCTACTGAGGCTCCTTATCCCCACTTCAACTAAACACAACATCACAAGACCGCACATAAAGCCAGAAACACTCAGATGCTCTGTCCCTCTCATCTCACCAGTCATTACTCATCAATCATACAATAAGGACATCACTAGTAATATCATTATCATTAGGACAATTAACCCCATATTTAGGAAAGACAGCATTCAACACCTGAAAACATCGAATTGCCCAAATGTAATCAATATGAAGCTGACGTTCCTATTCCCATGACCTTTCCCTGCAATGCCTGAGAAAATGCTGTTAGGTGGTCATACTGAAGTGCTCTATGTAGACACAGTGCTGGCCCCTGTAAGCTCACCCCATCCATTTGAAAAGAGTCTCAATGAGCTCACCCCCACCCCTTTAAGAGCTTTAAGAGTAGTCGCAGTGAGTCTGTGGTCAAACATGACCATGTTTTCCTAGGCCCCGTGAGACCTGTGGTTGCATGTATCTGGTTTGAAGAGGTGAGAAGGAACTTCAGCAGGATTTTTGGTCACAGCCCCGTAATATATATTCTAAATATATACCCCAAAATACAGTGCCTTGCGAAAGTATTCGGCCCCCTTGAACTTTGCGACCTTTTGCCACATTTCAGGCTTCAAACATAAAGATATAAAACTGTATTTTTTTGTGAAGAATCAACAACAAGTGGGACACAATCATGAAGTGGAACGACATTTATTGGATATTTCAAACTTTTTTAACAAATCAAAAACTGAAAAATTGGGCGTGCAAAATTATTCAGCCCCTTTACTTTCAGTGCAGCAAACTCTCTCCAGAAGTTCAGTGAGGATCTCTGAATGATCCAATGTTGACCTAAATGACTAATGATAATAAATACAATCCACCTGTGTGTAATCAAGTCTCTGTATAAATGCACCTGCACTGTGATAGTCTCAGAGGTCTGTTAAAAGCGCAGAGAGCATCATGAAGAACAAGGAACACACCAGGCAGGTCCGAGATACTGTTGTGAAGAAGTTTAAAGCCGGATTTGGATACAAAAAGATTTCCCAAGCTTTAAACATCCCAAGGAGCACTGTGCAAGCGATAATATTGAAATGGAAGGAGTATCAGACCACTGCAAATCTACCAAGACCTGGCCGTCCCTCTAAACTTTCAGCTCATACAAGGAGAAGACTGATCAGAGATGCAGCCAAGAGGCCCATGATCACTCTGGATGAACTGCAGAGATCTACAGCTGAGGTGGGAGAAACTGTCCATAGGACAACAATCAGTCGTATATTGCACAAATCTGGCCTTTATGGAAGAGTGGCAAGAAGAAAGCCATTTCTTAAAGATATCCATAAAAAGTGTTGTTTAAAGTTTGCCACAAGCCACCTGGGAGACACACCAAACATGTGGAAGAAGGTGCTCTGGTCAGATGAAACCAAAATTGAACTTTTTGGCAACAATGCAAAACGTTATGTTTGGCGTAAAAGCAACACAGCTGAACACACCATCCCCACTGTCAAACATGGTGGTGGCAGCATCATGGTTTGGGCCTGCTTTTCTTCAGCAGGGACAGGGAAGATGGTTAACATTGATGGGAAGATGGATGGAGCCAAATACAGGACCATTCTGGAAGAAAACCTGATGGAGTCTGCAAAAGACCTGAGACTGGGACGGAGATTTGTCTTCCAACAAGGCAATGATCCAAAACATAAAGCAAAATCTACAATGGAATGGTTCAAAAATAAACATATCCAGGTTTTAGAATGGCCAAGTCAAAGTCCAGACCTGAATCCAATCGAGAATCTGTGGAAAGAACTGAAAACTGCTGTTCACAAATGCTCTCCATCCAACCTCACTGAGCTCGAGCTGTTTTGCAAGGAGGAATGGGAAAAAAATTCAGTCTCTCGATGTGCAAAACTGATAGAGACATACCCCAAGCGACTTACAGCTGTAATTGCAGCAAAAGGTGGCGCTACAAAGTATTAACTTAAGGGGGCTGAATAATTTTGCACGCCCAATTTTTCAGTTTTTGATTTGTTAAAAAAGTTTGAAATATCCAATAAATGTCGTTCCACTTCATGATTGTGTCCCACTTGTTGTTGATTCTTCACAAAAAAATACAGTTTTATATCTTTATGTTTGAAGCCTGAAATGTGGCAAAAGGTCGCAAAGTTCAAGGGGGCCGAATACTTTCGCAAGGCACTGTATATCCCCTGTAAAAAGACTCTAGAATAAATAAATAACAAATAAATAGTTAGAAGAAATCAATATAAGCTTAAATCAATCAAATTTAAAATGAATAAATAGTACAATCAATCAAAAGTCCTAAATGATTCGACAAAGAAAAATAAACCAAATATTTATCAAGAGAGAGTAACATTTTTGGTCTAAAATCAAGTCATTATCATCAATGTTTTTTAAGATATTTTTTGTATGTTTTTCAATACATTAGCAATAAGTAAGCATTAGGACACAGATCTTTTTTTCTACAAAATCTATAGAAGCACTAACAGATACATTCCGTCTAAGAGTTAATGTTGAGGAAAGGTTTCACCCCGTGGTTAGAACCCCCACATCTAAAATAGATTAGTTCATTAAGGATTCTCATTTGACAACTGTATTTCTGTGTGTCAAACCAAATACTCTTTGGATGCATTTTAAACTCGACTGTAAATGTTTTGCCGAAGTGTGTGTGTGTGTGTGTGATAATGGCGGTAAACGTGCAAGAGAGGACATCTTTGTCAACTCCACTGAATTATTTCTATAATGCGTGTACACACAACACACACACACACTATCACACCCTCACACAACGCACATACGCACGCACTTCAGATAAATTTACACAATCATAAGTGTGAGCCCTAATGCAACGGCAGGGACGGCAGTTGAACCATCTCTAGTTTTATCCTGCCTTTTTGGTTTGGTTTGGTATTTGGTGTTTGATTTGGTATTTGGTGTTTGGTGTTTGGTTTGGTATTTGGTTTGGTTTGGTATTTGGTGTTTGGTTTGGTATTTGGTGT
The DNA here is from genome assembly GCF_045791955.1 of Oncorhynchus clarkii lewisi. Lineage (NCBI taxonomy): Eukaryota > Metazoa > Chordata > Actinopteri > Salmoniformes > Salmonidae > Oncorhynchus > Oncorhynchus clarkii. The sequence goes on along the minus strand of NC_092148.1, from coordinate 14,518,113 downwards.
TTGGTATTTGGTATTTGGTTTGGTGTTTGGTGTTTGGTTTGGTGTTTGGTTTGGTTTGGTGTTTGGTATTTGGTTTGGTTTGGTATTTGGTGTTTGGTTTGGTGTTTGGTTTGGTGTTTGGTATTTGGTGTTTGGTTTGGTATTTGGTTTGGTGTTTGGTGTTTGGTTTGGTATTTGGTGTTTGGTGTTTGGTTTGGTGTTTGGTATTTGGCATTTGGTTTGGTGTTTGGTTTGGTATTTGGTGTTTGGTTTGGTATTTGGTGTTTGGTTTGGTGTTTGGTATTTGGTGTTTGGTTTGGTGTTTGGTTTGGTGTTTGGTATTTGGTGTTTGGTTTGGTATTTGGTGTTTGGTTTGGTATTTGGTGTTTGGTTTGGTGTTTGGTGTTTGGTTTGGTATTTGGTGTTTGGTTTGGTATTTGGTGTTTGGTTTGGTGTTTGGTTTGGTATTTGGTGTTTGGTTTGGTATTTGGTGTTTGGTTTGGTATTTGGTGTTTGGTTTGGTGTTTGGTATTTGGTGTTTGGTTTGGTATTTGGTGTTTGGTATTTGGTATTTGGTGTTTGGTATTTGGTGTTTGGTATTTGGTGTTTGGTATTTGGTGTTTGGTTTGCACGTTTTGCTTTTCAACTCTTGTTTTGGACTTTTTCTGTGTCTTTTTTCTGCCAAGACAGTCAGTTTTTTTTTATCTAATAAAAATCTGGAAGCTACATTTTCACAGTATTTTTCCAACCACCTGATTAAAAATCTCTAGAACAACTAGGAAAAAATAAGGAGCTGTTGTAGCAAGCGAATACGTTATTATCCCAAAGGAGTAAAGAACAGCACATAAACAGCATCAAGAGAAACAGCAAACAAATCAAATACAAAATAAACCAACAAACAGGAAAAATAAAAACTGACTTAGAAGATTCAGTTCAATGAGGTCATTAGAGATTTCTCCATCCAGGACCAGAGAAGAAGAGCTGAGTTTGGAGTGAAAAAGACAGGGGAGAGGGAGGATGTCTATCTATACATCTGTCCATCTGTGCTACACAGTTTAGAGAGGGCCACTGAAGCCCAGTTAGTTGGATAACAGACAGAGGTGTCAGCTCCAGTCTGTAAAAACCTACACTTGTCCTCCTCCCCTCATCCTCCCCATCCATATTTGGCTGTTTCTTTTTGGTTTGTTTCTGATGTTTTTGGTTTGTATTTTTGGTATCCTCTTAAAAACATCCCCTCTTTCTGTATGTTTGATCCCATCGCACCATCCGATCCCCTCCCCGTATGCACCCCTTTTATGTTGGGTGAGGGTTCTGTCCTTTTGAAGTGACCCTCTCGGGCATAAGGAGATGGAAGGGGTCAACTAGGGGGGTTCAGCGGGAGGGGTAGGGTGTGTCCCCAACCCCTACAGTATGTGAGTGTTAATGTCATGGCTGACTCCTCTGAAGAGTAACAAATGCTTTGGTTTAAACGTGTAATAATGGCATATTTGGGTGGAAAATGACAGTGAAAATGGGATGGATGGAGGGATGATGAACAATAAAAACAACGTATATTAAACATTAAACAGGTTTTGATCTCTGTTTCTCTACTGCACGTCGAGACAGATGACTGATTGACAACTTAAGACAGACCTGTCCATGACTAAACAAACATTTGATCAATTTACCTATTTCTTGCCTCAATGTTACTAGTTTAAATCTCCAATCATGCTCAATTTCATACTGTCACCATGGTGGATTGGCCATTCACAAGGACTACATTGAGTCTATGTCTAATATTATTTCATCAAGAGATTCATTTTGCTGTGAGTAATTACGGAGAGAGAGAGGTTTTTATCAAGGCTGGAAACTGCTACACTCAGCCTGATCTCTTGTTCACTCTTGTCTCTTATTATCTCTGACAACATGAAGTAAATGGCACAAGATGATGATGACAGACTCCAACGCTATCAGTAAACTATTGGAAATCAAGGGGGAGATAGGATACCCAAAGAAGCAGAGGTAGGAAAACACAAACAGAGACACACCTGTAAGATTGGCTCATTCAGTATCAACCATTTACAACAATCTAAAATATCCCACAGAAACAACAAAATTGCTGTGAAAGTGAGTGACAGACTATGACAGACATGATGGGTGGATGACTGATTGGATGGATGAATGTGATTGGTTGTGGATGTCGTGTGTGTGTGTGTGTGTGTGTGTAGCAGAGTCCTGGTCCTGGATAGGATCAGTATGTACAAGTCGTTTGGATAAAGCTTTTCCTTCCGTATTTTTGGTTTCTGGGATTTTGGTATAGTTGTTGATTTTTGTCATCGTGCATTCCTCTTCTCCTCCTCAGGTACATTTTTGGTTTAAAATCCTCCTCCCATCTCCTCCTCTTTCAGACCTGTAGCTTTTCAAAGAAAATCATCCACTTCTTTTTTCTGTCCCTGTCACCATTCCCCCAAAACACACAGTAATGTTTATTTTTTTAATTTTTGGTTCACGCGGTTCGACACACATCTCTACTCCTGTTATTTGTCATTGGTTTATTTTCCCGGGAAAGAAAGAGAGACAGAAAGGAGAGGTGCGATATCGCTCAGTATTGACTAAACAGTCCCACGATGCCTCCTCCATCACTTTGGATAGATAAAGATTTTTGGTTTAAATCTTCCTCTTTCCCCCCTTCTCCCCCTTTTCACTTCTGACTCCCCCCTCTCCTCTCTTTCATTCTGTGTATTTTTGGCATCGAAAGACTGGGGGGAGAGAGAGAGAGTGTAGGGCGAGAGTGATAAAAGAGATAGCTTTGGTTGAAAGGCGAGGTTGTCGTTTCCTCCTTTCTCCTTCTCCTCTCTGATTGGCGCTTGGCTGTGTCACTCAATCTTAGCCCCTCCCAACGAGGATGGGCTGTGTGCCAATTCATTGAAGTCGCAGGAAGAGGCGGGGCTAGAGCAAGGGGAGGGGGAGCAGGGGGTGGGGCTTATGCTACTGGTGGAGGGGAAAGGGGAGGGCTGGGATGCTTTGGCTACGGCAGCGCTGACCAATCCAGCACCAGGATTCTGGCCCATGTGGAGGAAAGCGGGGTGGTTGAGGAAGAAAGAGGACTGGAGACCCCCTCCCTGCCCCCCTGCACCACCCAGCAACACCTTACTGCCCCCCTCAAGACTGGAAAGGGGCAGCTGGCCACCACTGGCTGCTAGAGCTGAGAAGGGAGGGAGATGAGAGTTAACGACATTATACCTACTGTGAAATAACTACATTTACTATAGACTTTACTATAGAGATGAAATTAAGAAGTGGATGAATGAGAGAAAAAGAATGAAACACACACACACACACACACAGAGATGGGGATGAACATGTTGGAGTGATGGGACATCCCTGTCATAGCCCTGCTCACCAGTTCTCCAGCTTCTTCCATCAGGTGATCTATCATTCATCTCATCAGCTCTAACTGTCCCTCTCATCATCTCTGTCATTCTTTCTGCCTAGCATTCATTAACATTACTTACCTTTATTATCACTTTGTACCTCAAATTACTGTCCCTCCCCCTGTCTCTCTCTCTTCCTCCTTGATTTCCCTCTTCCTCTCTTTTCCCTCCTTCCCTACACCTCTCTCTCCCTCTAACACACCTTGTATAGTAGCCAAAGGGTTGTTGCTGAGGAGAGCTTGGTTCAGAGCCTGGTTCCCTGTGTTTACTCCCATCACAGTGTTCCTATGTTACACACACACACACACACACACACACACACACACAGGAGGAAATCCATTTACATACAGAGGAGAAACAGAGAGAGAAGCAGGTTTAGCAGCAGAACAGACAGAGGACAGACTCAGGGACCTGAACACAGACACACTGCAGGAGAAACCCACAGGTCAGATACACACACACAACCATCTTGATTCATATCTTGTTTTTATGAGCTACAAATCCAAATGCTTGCTTGTGAACCTTGTGTCTGTGTGCGGACGATCACATTCCTGTAAAAGAGAGAGTGTGTGTGTGTGTGTGGGTGGGTGTACAGTATAGGTATGTGTGTCTCTGTTGTCTTCACCTCAAGTTTGCAGCAAAATCGGTGATGTAGTTAGACACGTCACCATTCTTTTTACCCAAACGCCATAAGCTGTGGACACAAAACACACAGTCACACACACAGGTTAGAAAGTACTGCTGCACAGAAGTAGCAGTGTCACGGATCAGTGTGTGTCAATGATGTGTGGGTGTGATAAACATTTGCTGCAAACTGCAGGTGAACTGAATACTGAACCAATGGTGAAGCACAGTGGCCAAAGTGTACACTTTGTATGCATACTCACCCTGTGTTGAGACTCAGTGTGCTGTGGCTGGGAGGGGCTGGGCTGGCTGTGCTGCGAGGAGGAGTCACTGGAGAGGAGGCAGAGCTGAGAGATGAGTGGGTGGGACCACTGGGGGTATGAGGGGAGAACGATGACATGGTGGTCAATGTGGTGCTGAGGCTGGTCACTGCCTGGGACAGCTGACTGGACATCTGATAGAGAGACGGGTGAGAAAGGCAAAGAGAAAAAGAGGGAGAGTTATTATTTAAAAGAGTATCTATACTAAGCTGTATCCAATAGAAAAAGGGATACATGGGATAGAATTATTAATGTGTAATAGCAAAGCACTAAAGCAATGCAGGTTGGGTAGTACCATCTGCACACTGGAACAGGGGGTGCAGAAGAACATCCACTATGACATGCGGGACACACCATTCATATGGGGGGGGGGGGAGAATTGTGATGGCTAAGGTTGGGAGAGGGGGATCATGCGGGTCAGGCCATACCATGTGTGGACTGTAGCAGGGGGGTTTGTGTGTCGGTGGGGCTTGGGGGAGCTGACTGGGCAAGGGAGGGGTGGCACTGTTGGGGTTGATACGCTTCTCTTTCTGTCGGCGGTTGCAGAACCACACGCGGATCACCTCCTTCTCCATGCTGAGCTGGTCCGCGATACACAGGATCTCCTCTGAGGTAGGCTTCTGGTTCTGCTGACACACGGGAAAGACAGAGATGGACACATTAGTACTAATTGACACTTAGCCTTATATCACCTCTCTGATATCACGGTGTTATCGTGTTCTTCTGAGGGCAGAAACTACACAACAAGCCGTGTAGATGTTATGTCAGCTTAAGATTTATGTCTCCTGTATGACAGTGTTATGAAGGCCTTATGTCAGCTTAAGATTTATGTCTCCTGTATGACAGTGTTATGAAGGCCTTATGTCAGCTTAAGATTTATGTCTCCTGTATGACAGTGTTATGAAGGCCTTATGTCAGTGATATTGTGATGGAAACATTTGTTTGTGCTTTTCTAATAACCAATTTCTGTGTTCATGCAAGTGACTGAACAAATCAGTCACACAACTTTCAAATCCACATTCACTTAGTACTATTCCCAAACACACTCAGTAATCACCCTTATTACTCCATGTGCATCTTCAACAATTCTCTTGTCGTTACTACCTATCTTTCTATACATATAGAATAGCCTCATATTCAGAAATAATACTCTCTTCTTTCATACCAACGATTCTTCTGTCGTTATTACCTATGCTACTACCACATTCACTTAGAACTATTCCCAAACACACACAGTAATCACCCATATTACTCCATGTGCATCAGTATCTGCAATTTGGCAGTATGCCCAGAACCTTGTTTTGAGAAAGGGATATCTGAGTTTCAAGGTCTCAGCTTAGAGAGAAGAAGCCTCATGAAGTATTGGTCGGTCACATGAAGGAAGCAAACGTTAATTATGAATGATGAATAAGCTAAAATATGCAAATATAATTTGTCCGTCTTTAAGAGAACTAACGGGACTGCCCCGGGTGGAGCTCCTGATTGACATGTGTACTTGGTGCATTGAGTTGGTTGGAACCTCTTCAGCACGCTGATAATAACCAATGATTCATTTAAGATTGACTTTGAGTGTCCCTGTGTAGAATTTCCACAACAATTTGGCGTCAACAAACAGGATGATTGAATCTGCCTGCGGAGCTTTTCAGTGGGGGTGTGCAAGGTAAACCAATGACATTTTTTACGAAGCGTGAGGGAAATTCCCATCTGACCAAAAGATGACAAGACCTGCCCACACCCTTACTGTGAGCTTCCCAGGAGGAGACACATCATCCGCAAACAATTGAGGGACGCGTCTTCTGATTTCAGGAAGTACATTTAAATGAATTTGTATAAAAATAGAACAAATACTAATAAAACCAATAAAACTAAAGATCTAAATGGAGGAGGCTACCACTAGTCTTAAGTCAAATAATAGAATGAAGTGGATGTGAGAGTGTGAAAGAGGTGCGTGTCTGAAAGAATACCCCAGCTAGTTCTGTGATCTGAATCTTTCAATCTATAACGTTATCTACGGTTGTTATATTTGTATAGGAAGTAACGGCAAGCTAGTCTTAGGAGAAGGCTTGAGTGAGGGCAGAGAGGCCCCACTGACAATTGTCTGTAGGCATTTATTAGAGAAGTGTCTACGTGGTCGAGAACCACTGGGAACATTGAAGATACATATGGCGTCCACCACCACCCATCGATCTACAGGTAGTGAGCACTGACAGGAGAAGCAATTGAAAAGTTTGAGAGGGTAACAGCTGAGATGGGTAAGGGCTGTAACAACATTCATTGATGCCCCCGGACACTGAGATTTCCTTGAAAATATGATGTGTGTACCTCTCGGGCTGATGCACTGTGATCGTTGCTAGTGGTGTGGACGTGAATAACTAAAGATGTATAACGTTTTATAGGGATTCTGTATGGAGATATGAAAGAAGAGAGTATTATTTCCGAATATGAGGCTATTCTATATGTATAGAAAGATACATCTAGGTAGTAACGACAGGAGAATCGTTGAAGATGCACATGGAGTAATAAGGGTGATTACTGAGTGTGTTTGGGAATAGTATTAAGTGAATGTGGATTTGAAAGTTGTGTGAGTGTAGAAAGGACGTGTTAAGCTGATTGAAATCTGGATAATAAACTGATTGATTGAAATTTGGGACAGAGGTATAAATAATTGAATAAGACACGCTTTTAATCCAATTATTATTCATCAATTCTATAGTTTGGGTAGCACCAGTGATTTAAGTAAGTAATGTCATCTAAAACAATAATCTGTTTCCATTACGTGGAACTGTGTCCAGAATTGAAGTATGCTCTCTCTAATTCTCTTTTTCTTTCTTTCTTTCTTTCTTTCTTTCTTTCTTTCTTTCTTTCTTTCTTTCTTTCTTTCTTTCTTTCTTTCTTTCTTTCTCTCTCTCTCTCTCTTGGAGGACCTGAGCCCTAGGACCATGCCTCAGGACTACCTGACATGATGACTCCTTATTGTCCCCAGTCCACCTGGCCGTGCTGCTGCTCCAGATTCAACTGTTCTACCTGCGGCTATGGAACCCTGACCTGTTCACTGTGATTACTATTATTTAACTAAACTGTATCCCATAATATAATGGTAAAAGGTGAGGTGTCCCTCATTCAGGGGCAGCGCTCTCTCTCTCTCTCTCCTTCTCTTGTTCCGAATCACACATAAGACTATTGATAAATTATAAACTTCTTCTAATTATTTGTGTTGACATAGCACATTTAAATCTCACCCAATGTCTCTAGTCTTTCTAGTGAGGGTGATTAGTTATTTCAAACATTTTGTGTATCAGGTTTACATTGGGTTTTTCAGACATGTCTTATCAAGGTGGGTTGTGTGTATGTGGTAAAAAACAAACAAAATGGCCTTGAATCTACTTCAAAATCAAATTAAATCAAATTGATTTATATAACCCTTCTTACATCAGCTGATATATCAAAGTGCTGTACAGAATCCCAGCCTAAAACCCCAAACAGCAAGCAATGCAGGTGTAGAAGCACGGTGGCTAGGAAAAACTCCCTAGGAAGGCCAAAACCTAGGAAGAAACCTAGAGAGGAACCAGGCTATGAGGGGTGGCCAGTCCTCTTCTGGCTGTGTCGGGTGGAGATTATAACAGAACATGGCCAAGATGTTCAAATGTTCATAAATGACCAGCATGGTTAAGATGGAGTTATCAAGAGTTGCAATTCTAATTTGATTTGTTATTTTGATTTAACAGGCCGTGTTGTTGTTGTTTTTTTGGACGCATGAATCACGATGAACCAGTCATGTGTCCAAAGGGGGAATTACCAGTCCCCTGGGGCCCTTTAGTAAATATGCAAATTTACCATTTGTCATACAGTGAATAATTTGTCTGGATTTCCAGAAACAGAAATGCCCTAAACTAAACTGTTGCTCTGCTCTGTCCTCTCTCGAGGTTATGGTGAAGGTGACAGATGGTATCTAGATACATGGAAGAGATAATTCGGCTGAGAACAGAGTGAACCTCACCCCCTCTAACCGGTTGAAGTAATGTGGACAATGGCTTCAATATGGTCCTTCACCACTTCTACTGTGAGACCTGAGTCCGAGCCAGCAACCTGTACACAGCATCCAGTCAAAGCTATCAGTCCACGTGGAGTGAGCATGGAGAGAGATCTCAGCCAGACCTCTCTCATGCTGCCGGTGTACTGGTCGGAAAATGGACAAGACATAATGGACTGTGAAGGACAGTGGCGGCTCAGGGGAGAGACATTATCAAGGGCCATCCACTTTCAACATGTGCCATTGGAATTGACGAACCGAAACAACAGAAGAATGAGTGCCGGGAGGGAGGGTGGTGGTCAACCCTGCCCGTAATTTATTTAGGCTTATCCAAAATAGTTTATTTGGGGTATCAGGTATGATTGTGGAGGTCTGCACAATGCGAAATATATAGTAATTTAGACTAGAAATGCATTGAGATACTGATCTGTCATGCCACCTGCGACAAAAGCTCCAGCTGAAATCTCTTTGCCAGAATCCATGAATGAAATTGTGCAGTGAAGCATATGTGTAACTGTATGAAGCGAAGGCCTTAAGTTAAAACATTCCACTGCAATGATTTTACACATACAACCCACAATGATTGTACAACCCACAATGATTGTACAACACACAATGATTGTATAACCCAGAATGAAGGGTTTGAAATGATGAAATGTCTGGTTTTATGTGTTGATTTCCCTGACTTTAATAGAAATATGATATAGAAGCTAAAATCAAATGCTTACCTTAACATTTAATGATTATTATCACACAAGTGACAAGAGGATGGAATGTGATGGACATTTTTATGTTTGTGCTTTTCTAATAACCAATTTCTGTGTTCATGCAAGTGACTGATTGAACAAATCCTCAGTATCAGTATCTGCAATTTAATGATGAATTAATTATGAATGATGAATAAGCTAAAATATGCTAATTTAATTTGTCTGTATATAAGAGAACTAACGGGGCTGCCCTGGGTGGAGCTCCTGATTGACATGTGTACTTGGTGCATTGAGTTGGTTGGAACCTCTCCGGCGCGCTGATTGTCCATGTGTAGAATTTCCACAACAATTTGTCATGTCTCTCACCGTGATGAAGGCTCTCTCCAGGGCCACGCGGACGTTAGTCTCGATGCTGGTTCTTTTCTTCCTGCGTCGGCCCGGCAGGCCCTCGAAGCCCATTGAGGAAGAGGACAGAGAGCTGGGGCTGGGCATAGTACTGTCTGTGGACATGGTCTCTGTCAAACAGAGAGATTGATTAGTGGGATGTTTTAAAATCACACAAACTGGTATCCTCATTCTACAGATATAACTTCATTAACTCAAGGTTACATTCATTCAGATCCAACACACATGTAACGAGAGTGTTCAGAGGCAACATCAAACGAAGGGTTTAACTTTATGCTGATGACTTGCTTCTCTATATCTCAGACCACGATGTATCCTTACCCATTGCGCTATCTGTTCTTAATGCATTTTGCCCAGTCTCTGGTTACAAGTTAAATCTGAATAAGAGCAAGCTTTTCCATTTAAACGCGGCAGCTCGTAACTACCCATTACACACATTTTCATTCAGAGTAGTTCTCAACAAATGTACATACTTGGGGGTACATGTCATAGACAAATTTGGTAACCTTTTTAAAGGCTAACTTTACTCCTCCTTACTCTGGTGGAGAAACATTTTGAACAATGGCCACTACTCCACCTATCATTGGCTGGTCAAATTAATTCGGTTAAAATTAATACTCTTCCTAAATCTCCTACCTCTTTCAATGTGAACCTATTTTTATTTCCAAATATTTTTCTGCAAACTACATGGGATTATCTCACACTTCATCTGGAACTTCCGTGTAATTCAGTACTGGATCTGTGCAGATACCCAACATATCATTCCATCATGGTTGAAGGTAGAATCTTCCTCATGTATGCCATCCTCACTGGCTGCTATGGCACATTCACCTATCCATTCTGCTTTAGCACATTCACCTATCCATTCTGCTTTGGCACATTCACCTATCCATTCTGCTTTGGCACATTCACCTATCCATTCTGCTTTGGCACATTCACCTATCCATTCTGCTTTAGCACATTCACCTATCCATTCTGCTTTGGCACATTCACCTATCCATTCTGCTTTGGCACATTCACCTATCCATTCTGCTTTGGCACATTCACCTATCCATTCTGCTTTAGCACATTCACCTATCCATTCTGCTTTGGCACATTCACCTATCCATTCTGCTTTAGCACATTCACCTATCCATTCTGCTATGGCACATTCACCTATCCATTCTGCTTTGGCACATTCACCTATCCATTCTGCTTTGGCACATTCACCTATCCATTCTGCTTTGGCACATTCACCTATCCATTCTGCTTTAGCACATTCACCTATCCATTCTGCTTTGGCACATTCACCTATCCATTCTGCTTTAGCACATTCACCTATCCATTCTGCTTTGGCACATTCACCTATCCATTCTGCAGTGGCCCATTCACCTATCCATTCTGCTTTGGCACATTCACCTATCCATTCTGCTTTAGCACATTCACCTATCCATTCTGCTTTAGCACATTCACCTATCCATTCTGCTTTGGCACATTCACCTATCCATTCTGCAGTGGCACATTCACCTATCCATTCTGCAGTGGCACATTCACCTATCCATTCTGCTATGGCACATTCACCTATCCATTCTGCTATGGCACATTCACCTATCCATTCTGCAGTGGCACATTCACCTATCCATTCTGCAGTGGCACATTCACCTATCCATTCTGCTATGGCACATTCACCTATCCATTCTGCTTTGGCACATTCACCTATCCATTCTGCTATGGCACATTCACCTATCCATTCTGCTATGGCACATTCACCTATCCATTCTGCTTTAGCACATTCACCTATCCATTCTGCTTTGGTACATTCACCTATCCATTCTGCAGTGGCACATTCACCTATCCATTCTGCTTTGGCACATTCACCTATCCATTCTGCTATGGCACATTCACCTATCCATTCTGCTTTGGCACATTCACCTATCCATTCTGCTTTAGCACATTCACCTATCCATTCTGCTTTAGCACATTCACCTATCCATTCTGCTACATCAAGTTATACCTAAAACATTTGATTTAAAACCACTCTCAAGATCTGGAACCAGTTTAGAAGTCACTTTGGTTTGCAAGGGCCCCTCTACTCAGAAATAACGTTATTGACGGCACGTTTGCATCGTACCAACAACTCTCAGCTAAATTCCACCTTCCGTGGAATAGTCATTTCTTTAGATATCTACAAGTGCGCAGCTTTGTCCGTGACATGACCTCTCAATTCCTCAGTCTTGATGTGACCCACCAACTGATGCATTTATCCCACCATCCCCAACAGTAAAAGGGATTATTTCTTATAGCTATGATCAAATTTCCTCTCTTCACAATCCTTCGTTTGCAGCTATTAAAACTATATGGGGACAGGATCTAGGTGATGAGTTTACTGATGAATCTAGAGGCGAAAGAAACACACACCTGTTTAGGCGAGGTGCTGGCTAGAGGAGTAGAACACCTGAAAAATGAAAGCCGCACACTCTAGGAGCTCAGATGCAATAATGTAATAACCTAATAACCAACATGTCCACAGATAAGCTGTCTTCATCAGGGTATACAGAGTTGACTGATGACACATGGGAAGGTATTCTGCACCATGTCCACTTCTCTTCTATTTGTGCCAAACATGGTTTGATCCAATGCAAAATCCTCCACCACACTCACTGGACTAAACTCAGGCTTTCTAACATGATGTCCACCCTGTTTGCGACAGGTGTCGGCAAGCTCCTGCTTCATTAATGCGTATGTTTTGGTCTTCCCTACATAACTATTGGTCTGCCATCTTCGATAGCATATCTAAAGTATTACAGGTACCTTTTGAAACCACTGCCATGACATCATTATTTGGGGTAATACCTGATACTATAACACTACCAAAACACACATCTGACTTTGTAGCCTTTGTTGGCAAGAAGGTTGATTTTACTTCTGTGGAAGTCGTCCTCTCCTCCTCATTTTGTGTGGCTTAAAGATCTCTTACACTTTAGTAAATTGGAGAAGATAAAATATACCCTTCTTCTGACAAATTCTACAGAATGTGGCAACCTTTCTTTACCTATGTAGAGACACTAGCTTTGTATTTAATTGATCTACCTTTGTGAGTGTTTAATATTAGCCTTATTAGTCTTATTATTATAATTGTTCTATTCATTTTGAAGACGAGCCATGTTTGTTGTTTCTAATGTTTTGTTATGAATGTATTACTTAAGTCTTTTATATTTCCGTATGGGCGTATACATTCCTACCTCATTCAAAAAGCATGTTTCCATGGTCTATCGAATGTATAAAACCACGTGCAATGTACGGTATTTCAACCATTGTTTACTATAACTGTGAAAGGAAATGCCAATAAAAATAGTTTTTTTTTACAAATATAGTTACATTCATTCTACAGATTAATGCAACTTGGGGATTGGTTAATTAATCAACTGATTTATTGATTGACACCTTTCTCCTTCACCAATTCCCTCACCTCCTCTCTCCTCCTCTCCCATCCTCCCTCTCCTTTCTCCCGGTCCCTCCCTTCTACCATCCTCCCGTCCTCTCTCTCATTCCCCACCCTCCCCTCCCATCCTCCCTCTCCTCTCTCCCGGCCCCTCCCTACTCCCACCCTGCCTTCCTCCCTCTCCTCTCTCCCGGTCCCTCCCTACTCCCACCCTCCCGTCCTCTCTCTCATCCCCCACCCTCCCCTCCTCTCTCCTCCCCTCCCGTCCTCTCTCTCATCCCCCACCCTCCCCTCCTCTCTCCTCCCCTCCCGTCCTCTCTCTCATCCCCCACCCTCCCCTCCTCTCTCCTCCCCTCCCGTCCTCTCTCTCATCCCCCACCCTCCCCTCCTCTCTCCCACCCTCCCGTCCTCTCTCTCATCCCCCACCCTCCCGTCCTCTCTCTCCTCCCCACCCTCCCCTCTCACCTGCATCATTGAGCCACTTCTCCAGTAGTGGTTTGAGTTTGCACATGTTCTTAAAGCTCAGGTTGAGGGCCTCGAAGCGAGAGATGGTGGTCTGGCTGAAATCATTACCATATAGCTTCCCCATGGCCATTCCCACGTCACCCTGAGAGAGCGAGGGAGGAGGAAAATAGAGAGTTAACAGACACACACACACACACACACACACACACACACACACACACACACACACACACACACACACACACACACACACAGAAAGGCGTACCTGTGTAAAGCCCAGTTTGATGCGTCTCTGTTTGAAGGTGCGGGCGAACACCTCCAGTTCCTCAAGGTCACTGGGCTCCTCGGGGTGAGAGGTCACAGAGGACACAGAGGTCATGACCCCACTGCCCTCCATAGCCTTGTCTCTCTACAGGGGGAGAGGGGGAGGAGGAGGAAAAAGAGAGTGTGGGAGCGAGAGAGAGAGAGAATTATATAGCAGAAGAGAGGCGTTTACTGGATATGACAGAATGATGAGAAGAGATGTTTGTTGGAAAGAGCCGGGCCTGTAGCCTCTCTCAAAGCCTGGGTGTTTCCTAAGTGGGCCTACCTGTGCTTGGAGCCCCAGCCTGGGAGCGGACAGGAGGCTCCCTTGGTTTTGCTGAGGTAGCTGAATCAGATTTGGTGTTGATAGTAGTCCTGAGGAGTGAAGAAGTGAGGGAATCAGTAGGCCTATGATCAGTTATGTGAACAAACAACACACGTAATATTCCACAAAGCTCCATGGTCGATCAGAGAATCCAATAGGCATTCTAGTATTAGACAGTTGAAGAACCTGTTAATGGTTGTCAACAGTTGGCACTTATAAATAAATGAAATCTGTTTGTTGATAGTTGGAACATCTACAGCCCATCTTCAGGGCACTGTCCCAATAGAACAGAAACCGGTGGTAGTGACTGGTGCGAGCAGCCCACCTTGCTGCCCTTGGTGCTGTTGGAGGAGGAACTGAGGAGACTGTAGGTGGTGTCCTGGCACCAGAACCAACTGCTGCAGCTGCAACAACTGCTGGATGTCCTGCAGGGAGACAGGAGGACAGAACAGAGATCAGAGATGGAGAGAACAAAGGGGTCAGAGATGGAGAGAACAGAGGGGTCAGAGATGTAGAGAACAGAGGGGTCAGATATGGATAGAACAGAGGGGTCAGAGATGGTGAGAACAAAGGGGTCAGATATGGAGAGAACAGAGGGGTCAGAGATGGATAGAACAGAGGGGTCAGAGATGGAGAGAACAAAGGGGTCAGAGATGGATAGAACAGAGGGGTCAGAGATGGAGAGAACAGAGGGGTCAGAGATGGAGAGAACAAAGGGGTCAGAGATGGAGAGAACAGAGGGGTCAGAGATGGATAGAACATAGGGGTCAGAGATGGTGAGAACAAAGGGGTCAGAGATGGAGAGAACAGAGGGGTCAGAGATGTAGAGAACAGAGGGGTCAGAGGTGGAGAGAACAGAGGGGTTAGATATGGAGAGAACAGAGGGGTCAGATATGGAGAGAACAGAGGGGTCAGAGATGGAGAGAACAGAGGGGTCAGAGATGGAGAGAACAGAGGGGTCAGAGATGGAGAGAACAAAGGGGTCAGAGATGGAGAGAACAGAGGGGTCAGAGATGGAGAGAACAAAGGGGTCAGAGATGGAGAGAACAGAGGGGTCAGAGGTGGAGAGAACAGAGGGGTCAGAGGTGGAGAGAACAGAGGGGTCAGAGGTGGAGAGAACAGAGGGGTCAGAGGTGGAGAGAACAGAGGGGTCAGAGGTGGAGAGAACAGAGGGGTCAGAGGTGGAGAGAACAGAGGGGTCAGAGGTGGAGAGAACAGAGGGGTCAGAGGTGGAGAGAACAGAGGGGTCAGAGATGGAGAGAACAAAGGGGTCAGAGATGGAGAGAACAGAGGGGTCAGAGGTGGAGAGAACAGAGGGGTCAGAGATGGAGAGAACAGAGGGGTCAGAGATGGAGAGAACAGAGGGGTCAGAGGTGGAGAGAACAGAGGGGTCAGAGGTGGAGAGAACAGAGGGGTCAGATATGGAGAGAACAGAGGGGTCAGAGATGGAGAGAACAGAGGGGTCAGAGGTGGAGAGAACAGAGGGGTCAGAGATGGAGAGAACAGAGGGGTCAGAGGTGGAGAGAACAGAGGGGTCAGAGATGGAGAGAACAGAGGGGTCAGGGATGGATAGAACATAGGGGTCAGAGATGGAGAGAACAAAGGGGTCAGAGATGGAGAGAACAGAGGGGTCAGAGGTGGAGAGAACAGAGGGGTCAGATATGGAGAGAACAGAGGGGTCAGAGGTGGAGAGAACAGAGGGGTCAGAGGTGGAGAGAACAGAGGGGTCAGAGATGGAGAGAACAGAGGGGTCAGAGGTGGAGAGAACAGAGGGGTCAGAGATGGAGAGAACAGAGGGGTCAGAGGTGGAGAGAACAGAGGGGTCAGAGATGGAGAGAACAGAGGGGTCAGAGATGGAGAGAACAGAGGGGTCAGAGGTGGAGAGAACAGAGGGGTCAGAGATGGAGAGAACAGAGGGGTCAGAGATGGAGAGAACAGAGGGGTCAGAGATGGAGAGAACAGAGGGGTCAGAGGTGGAGAGAACAGAGGGGTCAGAGGTGGAGAGAACAGAGGGGTCAGATATGGAGAGAACAGAGGGGTCAGAGATGGAGAGAACAGAGGGGTCAGAGGTGGAGAGAACAGAGGGGTCAGAGGTGGAGAGAACAGAGGGGTCAGAGATGGAGAGAACAGAGGGGTCAGAGGTGGAGAGAACAGAGGGGTCAGAGATGGAGAGAACAAAGGGGTCAGAGATGGAGAGAACAGAGGGGTCAGAGGTGGAGAGAACAGAGGGGTCAGAGATGGAGAGAACAGAGGGGTCAGAGATGGAGAGAACAGAGGGGTCAGAGGTGGAGAGAACAGAGGGGTCAGAGGTGGAGAGAACAGAGGGGTCAGATATGGAGAGAACAGAGGGGTCAGAGATGGAGAGAACAGAGGGGTCAGAGGTGGAGAGAACAGAGGGGTCAGAGATGGAGAGAACAGAGGGGTCAGAGGTGGAGAGAACAGAGGGGTCAGAGATGGAGAGAACAGAGGGGTCAGGGATGGATAGAACATAGGGGTCAGAGATGGAGAGAACAAAGGGGTCAGAGATGGAGAGAACAGAGGGGTCAGAGGTGGAGAGAACAGAGGGGTCAGATATGGAGAGAACAGAGGGGTCAGAGGTGGAGAGAACAGAGGGGTCAGAGGTGGAGAGAACAGAGGGGTCAGAGATGGAGAGAACAGAGGGGTCAGAGGTGGAGAGAACAGAGGGGTCAGAGATGGAGAGAACAGAGGGGTCAGAGGTGGAGAGAACAGAGGGGTCAGAGATGGAGAGAACAGAGGGGTCAGAGATGGAGAGAACAGAGGGGTCAGAGGTGGAGAGAACAGAGGGGTCAGAGATGGAGAGAACAGAGGGGTCAGAGATGGAGAGAACAGAGGGGTCAGAGATGGAGAGAACAGAGGGGTCAGAGGTGGAGAGAACAGAGGGGTCAGAGGTGGAGAGAACAGAGGGGTCAGATATGGAGAGAACAGAGGGGTCAGAGATGGAGAGAACAGAGGGGTCAGAGGTGGAGAGAACAGAGGGGTCAGAGGTGGAGAGAACAGAGGGGTCAGAGATGGAGAGAACAGAGGGGTCAGAGATGGAGAGAACACAAATGCACAGAGAAGAAATGAAAACAACCCCTTCATATAGAGGCCAAGAGAAAAGACTGAAAGAACAGCAGAGCAACACAAGCAATAAAGAAAAAGATCAATAAAAACAGAGGATCCCAGACTGTCTCCTGAATCAAGACCCTTCCCCACCTCTTCCCAGCCAGGATGTGCCTTGTGATTGGTTGTCAGTACCTGGGCGGTGAGCTGAATTGGCTGAGAGAGGGTGAGCTGGGGATGAGTGGGCGGGACAGGGACAGGTTGACCTGTCTGTTCCTGTGTGCTCTGTCCCTGGGGCTGTGATTGGCCCTGCTGCCCTGTCTGTCCCGCCTGCTGCTGCTGGGAATGTTGATTGGCTGCTGCGGCTGCCTGAGCTTGCTGATTGGCTTGGGCGGCTGCGTGGGCTGCGTGAGCTGCGTGAGCTGCGTTGGACTGCTGAACAGACTGCTGCACAGCTGCAGCTAGAAGCTGAGCCTGAGCCTGCTGCAGTAACAACTGCTGCTGCGCTGGCAAGAGAGCCGTCAACTGAGAAAGAGACACCGAGCGAGAGAGAGACACAGAAAGAGAGCAAGAGAGGGACAGAGAGAAAGAAAGGGAGGGAGGGAGGGAGGGAGGGAGGGAGGGAGGGAGGGAGGGAGGTGCAGAGGGTATGTGAAAGAGCAGAGAAAAGGAAGAAGGTAAAAAGCAGTGAACTCAAGCCAGACCATAAGCATGTGTCTGTGTTTTTGTGAGTGTGCATCAATGTGTTTTGTTTGCTAAGCCTCTTCCTCCTTGTCTTACCCCTGCCAGTTGGGAGCTGGTCAGCATGAGCTGTGTGTGTGGGAGGGGCGTCTGTGAGGGGGCGTGGCTGTGGTGGGGAGGAGGGCCCGGGGACATCTCACCACACTCTTCCATCTTATTCTGAGAGGAGGAGAGAGAACGAGGGATACAGTTAAATGAAGCTGACTGCTCTGCTCTGTCTGCTGTGGTAACCTGCATGCCAAACAGGAAGGTGCCTTTCTTTTCTTTAGAAACGAGGGATAGTCATCCCTTCTTCCTGGAATGGGCATGTCCAAACTGGCTAGTCTGACTGTTTTGCATACCTGTCAATCTGTATGCAAACGTGGCACACAAAACACACACACACACACACACCTTGTTGCTGCTGAGGGTTGGAGAAAGGTGAAAGGGACTGATCTGCTGAAGCTGTTAAAAAGACAAAAACCATCAGTACAGAGAAACATAAATGATCATAAAAAAAGAATACACGACTGCAGTGTTTCTCAATCCTGTCCTGGGGACCCCGACACACAACATTCCACTCAGTAACTCATCATCCAGTGGAATCAAGTGTATTTTGGGTAAAAACAGAAATGTGCCTCCCCTGGGGTCTCCAGGACCAGATTTGGGAAACACACTGCACTGCTGTGTTGATGCTTGTGTCTTGTTATTAGGCTACTTGTTGTTAGTCATCTTTACTTTTCAGACCTAATGTGTGTGTTATTCAGATCATGATTATCACCATTGAAATTGACTAACTAATTATTATGTTTCCTAGAGGTACAGTGCATTCGGAAAGTATTCAGACCCCTTGACCTTTTCCACATTTTGTTACGTTACAGCCTTATTCTAAAATCTATCAAATGTACTTGTTTCCTCATCGATCTACACAATCTGACAGAGGTCCAGAGTTCCTCTGTGGAGATGGGAGAACCTTCCAGAAGGACAACCATCTCTGCAGCACTGAGCACAAAGTACTGAGTAAAGTGTCTGATATTTCAGTCATTTATTTTTAATACATTTGCAAACATTTCTAAAAAACAGTTTTTGCTTTGTCATTATGGGGTATTGTGTGTAGAAAAAAACGAATTTTAGCAATTTTAGAATAAGGCTGTAACATAACAAAATGTGGAAAAAGTCAAGAGGTGCACAGTATATTACCAGCAAGATCAGTACTGAAATGAAGGTGAAGCACCAAGCGGATACAAACCTGATGGTTTTTATCAGGACCATTCCGCTCTGAATCTGTGTGGGGGGATAGGAAGCAATTAGAAATTAATCACACACACACGCGTGCATGCACAAACGCAGACACACATGCACACACACGAACACATGCAGGTATGTACACACACGCTAACACGCACGCACACACACGCACACACACACACGCACGCACACACACGCACACACACACACACACACATAGAAAAATACCTGTGCTCTCCATTGGAGAGTCAGCCCCTGTGTTCTCAACCTCTACTGGCTTTGACATCCTGATTTCTATGAGAATGAGAGAGAGAGACAGAGAGAGAGACATAGAGAGAGAGAGAGAGAGAGAGAGAGACAGAGCAAGAGAGAGACAGAGAGAGAGAGAGAGAGCAAGAGAAAGACAGAGAAATATAGAGAAATACAGAGGGAGAAACCGAGAGAGAGAGAGAGAGAGGGCAAGAGAGAGACAGAGAGAGAGAGACAGAGCAAGAGAGAGAAAGACAAAGAGAGAGAAAGACGAGAGAGAGAGAGAGAGAGAGAGAGAGAGAGAGAGAGAGAGAGAGAGAGAGAGAGAAAGAGAGAGAGACAGAGGGGGGAGAAAGGAGAGAGACGGAGAGAAGAGATGATTAGGTTTAATGACTGGGAGTCAGCATGTTCAGGTTCAGTTGAAGCATTATACAGATAATCACATAGCAATAGAACAAATGGAAGGTGCAAATGCTTTTGGTTGATGCTACGGCGCTGAAATATGATGTCACACTGCAGTATTGTCTTTTGTATATGCGGTGATATGTTTTGCTGTGCAGCCTCCGCTCATTCTTTCCTATATGTAGGTGTTTGTTTGGTCTAACAATAGGCCCTACAGAGGTTTGAGTGGGAACAGAACCCTACTAGACACCTCTATACTGATGTTACTCACTGTAGTGTCATCATTACACCACACCACACCCCGCTATACTACACCACAACACTTCCTCCTTCCTCTCCTCTCCTCTGTACTGTACAGACAGCCAGTCAGGGCTGGGACTGTCCCCATAGACAGAGAGTCGAGGGGTGTGGGGGGAGGGTGAGAGGGAGGGAAAGAGAGAGGAGGAACAGGGGGTGGAATGGGAGAGTGGGTTGGGGCGGCTAGAAAGATTTAAAGAGATAGAGAGGTGAGGGGTACACAATTCACTGTAAATAAAATAAAAAGTTAATTACGTTATGTTAATTATTTTAAAGAAAGTTACCGTAACAGATGTTTCATTTGGCAGTTACTGTATTAACTACCGCTTATTTTGTGAGAACCCACAATATCTACACAGACACTGGTCTTTGCTGACACACTCCCTCCCTCACACCAACTTCCCTTTTATGAAAACATGCAAATCAACCCAACGAACAACTAATTATATCTGCCACCTGCATTATTAAAAACATTCCTCTCTCTCTCCCCCTTCCTCACAGTTCTCTCTATCACTTCTCCCCCCTCTCTCTCTCTCTCTCTCTCTCTCTCTCTCCCCCTTCCTCACAGTTCTCTCTATTACTTCTCCCCCCCCTCTCTCTCTCTCTCTCTCTCTCTCTCTCTCTCTCTCTCTCCCTTCCTCACAGTTCTCTCTATCACTTCTCCCCCCTCTCTTTCTCTCTCTCTCTCTCTCCCTTCCTCACAGTTCTCTCTATCACTTCTACCCCCTCTCTTTCTCTCTCTCTCTCCCTTCCTCACAGTTCTCTCTATCACTTCTCACACCCCCTCTTTCTGTCTCTCTCTCTCTCTTCCTCCCAGTTCTCTCTATCACTTCTCCCCCCATCTCTTTCTCTCTCTCTCTCTCTTTCTCTCCCTTCCTCACAGTTCTCTCTATCACTTCTCCCCCCTATCTCTCTCTCTCTCCCTTCCTCCCAGTTCTCTCTATCACTTCTCCCCCCCCCCCCCCACTCTCTCTCTCTCTCGGTTCCAGTATAAAGGATGAGTGCTCAGAGTAACATAAATGCTTGTTTTTTTTATTCTCAAAGATGACAAAATCCAGTTTACCTTTTTGAAGTCAACAAAACTAAACTGTGAAACAACAACACAAATGAACAAATACAACCAACAGACTCAGTAAGCTACTATGTCTGTAACAGGTTATTATCTACAATACCAGTCAAAAGTTTGATGTCTTATTCTACAATGTAGAAAATAGTAAAAATAAAGAAAAACCCTTGAATGAGTAGGTGTCTAAAACGTATGACTGGTACTGTTTATGAGTAATGGCATAGCACTACAGAGACTTCCCTTGTTTGTCCTCTGGGCTATGGAGCAGGACCAGAGTATGTGAGTGGAGGGGAGCTGAGCGTGCCCAATTTAACTGGAGCCTGGAGCGAGATTCCCAAAGGCTGGAGTGTTGGCCTTCTAGCCCGCTCCAATTTAGCTTCAACAGTGCTCCAGTAGCGCTCACTTCAGGAGCTCAGGGCCTGCCCGGCCCAGCATGCATTTGTCTGCTGCTATAGTCCCTTGCTTTAGCTACTGTCATGGAGTTTGCTAAATATTTTCATAAAGAAACTGATCAAACACACTGGTGCAAAATCAAGGTGACAAAAATGAGGACCAATAGCAAGAGAGGGAGTGTGGTGATGTAATGACCACAACAAAGAAGAGAGGGAGTGTGGTGATGTAATGACCACAACTAAAGAAGAGAGGAAGTGTGGTGATGTAATGACCACAACAAAGAAGAGAGGGAGTGTGGAGATGTAATGTCCACAACAAAGAAGAGAGGGAGTGTGGTGATGTAATGACCACAACAAAGAAGAGAGGAAGTGTGGTGATGTAATGACCACAACAAAGAAGAGAGGGAGTGTGGTGATGTAATGTCCACAACAAAGAAGAGAGGGAGTGTGGTGATGTAATGACCACAACTAAAGAAGAGAGGGAGTGTGGTGATGTAATGACCACCATTAAAGAAGAGAGGGAGTGTGGTGATGTAATGACCACAACAAAGAAGAGAGGGAGTGTGGTGATGTAATGACCACAACAAAGAAGAGAGGGAGTGTGGTGATGTAATGTCCACAACAAAGAAGAGAGGAAGTGTGGTGATGTAATGACCACCATTAAAGAAGAGAGGGAGTGTAGTGATGTAATGACCACAACAAAGAAGAGAGGGAGTGTAGTGATGTAATGACCACAACAAAGAAGAGAGGGAGTGTGGTGATGTAATGACCACAACTAAAGAAGAGAGGGAGTGTGGTGATGTAATGACCACCATTAAAGAAGAGAGGGAGTGTGGTGATGTAATGATCATATCAAAGAAGAGAGGGAGTGTGGAGATGTAATGTCCACAACAAAGAAGAGAGGGAGTGTGGTGATGTAATGATCATATCAAAGAAGAGAGGGAGTGTGGTGATGTAATGACCACAACAAAGAAGAGAGGGAGTGTGGTGATGTAATGACCACAACTAAAGAAGAGAGGGAGTGTGGTGATGTAATGATCATATCAAAGAAGAGAGGGAGTGTGGAGATGTAATGTCCACAACAAAGAAGAGAGGGAGTGTGGAGATGTAATGATCATATCAAAGAAGAGAGGGAGTGTGGTGATGTAATGTCCACAACAAAGAAGAGAGGGAGTGTGGTGATGTAATGACCACAACTAAAGAAGAGAGGGAGTGTGGTGATGTAATGAGCACAACAAAGAAGAGAGGGAGTGTGGTGATGTAATGATCACAACAAAGAAGAGAGGGAGTGTAGTGATGTAATGACCACAACAAAGAAGAGAGGGAGTGTGGTGATGTAATGACCACAACAAAGAAGAGAGGGAGTGTGGTGATGTAATGACCACAACAAAGAAGAGAGGGAGTGTGGTGATGTAATGACCACAACAAAGAAGAGAGGGAGTGTGGTGATGTAATGACCACAACAAAGAAGAGAGGGAGTGTGGTGATGTAATGACCACAACAAAGAAGAGAGGGAGTGTGGTGATGTAATGAGCACAACAAAGAAGAGAGGGAGTGTGGTGATGTAATGATCACAACAAAGAAGAGAGGGAGTGTGGTGATGTAATGACCACAACAAAGAAGAGAGGGAGTGTGGTGATGTAATGACCACAACAAAGAAGAGAGGGAGTGTGGTGATGTAATGACCACAACAAAGAAGAGAGGGAGTGTGGTGATGTAATGACCACAACAAAGAAGAGAGGGAGTGTGGTGATGTAATGATCACAACAAAGAAGAGAGGGAGTGTGGTGATGTAATGACCACAACAAAGAAGAGAGGGAGTGTGGTGATGTAATGACCACAACAAAGAAGAGAGGGAGTGTGGTGATGTAATGACCACAACAAAGAAGAGAGGGAGTGTGGTGATGTAATGATCACAACAAAGAAGAGAGGGAGTGTGGTGATGTAATGACCACAACAAAGAAGAGAGGGAGTGTGGTGATGTAATGACCACAACAAAGAAGAGAGGGAGTGTAGTGATGTAATGACCACAACAAAGAAGAGAGGAAGTGTGGTGATGTAATGATCATATCAAAGAAGAGAGGGAGTGTGGTGATGTAATGTCCACAACAAAGAAGAGAGGGAGTGTGGTGATGTAATGACCACAACTAAAGAAGAGAGGGAGTGTGGTGATGTAATGACCACAACAAAGTAGAGAGGGAGTGTGGTGATGTAATGACCACAACAAAGAAGAGAGGGAGTGTGGTGATGTAATGACCACAACAAAGAAGAGAGGGAGTGTGGTGATGTAATGACCACAACAAAGAAGAGAGGGAGTGTGGTGATGTAATGACCACCATTAAAGAAGAGAGGGAGTGTGGTGATGTAATGACCACAACAAAGAAGAGAGGGAGTGTGGTGATGTAATGACCACAACAAAGAAGAGAGGGAGTGTGGTGATGTAATGATCACAACAAAGAAGAGAGGGAGTGTAGTGATGTAATGACCACAACAAAGAAGAGAGGGAGTGTGGTGATGTAATGACCACAACAAAGAAGAGAGGGAGTGTGGTGATGTAATGACCACAACAAAGAAGAGAGGGAGTGTGGTGATGTAATGACCACAACAAAGAAGAGAGGGAGTGTGGTGATGTAATGACCACCATTAAAGAAGAGAGGGAGTGTGGTGATGTAATGACCACAACAAAGAAGAGAGGGAGTGTGGTGATGTAATGATCACAACTAAAGAAGAGAGGGAGTGTGGCGATGTAATGATCACAACAAAGAAGAGAGGGAGTGTGGTGATGTAATGACCACAACAAAGAAGAGAGGGAGTGTAGTGATGTAATGACCACAACAAAGAAGAGAGGGAGTGTAGTGATGTAATGACCACAACAAAGAAGAGAGGGAGTGTGGTGATGTAATGACCACCATTAAAGAAGAGAGGGAGTGTGGTGATGTAATGATCACAACAAAGAAGAGAGGGAGTGTGGTGATGTAATGACCACAACAAAGAAGAGAGGGAGTGTGGTGATGTAATGACCACAACAAAGAAGAGAGGGAGTGTGGTGATGTAATGACCACAACAAAGAAGAGAGGGAGTGTGGTGATGTAATGACCACAACAAAGAAGAGAGGGAGTGTGGTGATGTAATGACCACAACAAAGAAGAGAGGGAGTGTGGTGATGTAATGACCACAACAAAGAAGAGAGGGAGTGTGGTGATGTAATGACCACCATTAAAGAAGAGAGGGAGTGTGGTGATGTAATGACCACAACTAAAGAAGAGAGGGAGTGTGGTGATGTAATGACCACAACAAAGAAGAGAGGGAGTGTGGTGATGTAATGATCACAACAAAGAAGAGAGGGAGTGTGGTGATGTAATGACCACAACAAAGAAGAGAGGGAGTGTGGTGATGTAATGACCACAACAAAGAAGAGAGGGAGTGTAGTGATGTAATGACCACAACAAAGAAGAGAGGAAGTGTGGTGATGTAATGTCCACAACAAAGAAGAGAGGAAGTGTGGTGATGTAATGACCACAACAAAGAAGAGAGGGAGTGTGGTGATGTAATGACCACAACAAAGAAGAGAGGGAGTGTGGTGATGTAATGACCACAACAAAGAAGAGAGGGAGTGTGGTGATGTAATGACCACAACAAAGAAGAGAGGGAGTGTGGTGATGTAATGACCACAACAAAGAAGAGAGGGAGTGTGGTGATGTAATGACCACAACAAAGAAGAGAGGGAGTGTGGTGATGTAATGACCACAACAAAGAAGAGAGGGAGTGTGGTGATGTAATGACCACAACAAAGAAGAGAGGGAGTGTGGTGATGTAATGACCACAACAAAGAAGAGAGGGAGTGTGGTGATGTAATGACCACCATTAAAGAAGAGAGGGAGTGTGGTGATGTAATGACCACAACTAAAGAAGAGAGGGAGTGTGGTGATGTAATGACCACAACAAAGAAGAGAGGGAGTGTAGTGATGTAATGACCACAACTAAAGAAGAGAGGGAGTGTAGTGATGTAATGACCACCATTAAAGAAGAGAGGGAGTGTGGTGATGTAATGACCACCATTAAAGAAGAGAGGGAGTGTGGTGATGTAATGACCACCATTAAAGAAGAGAGGGAGTGTGGTGATGTAATGACCACAACAAAGAAGAGAGGGAGTGTGGTGATGTAATGACCACAACAAAGAAGAGAGGGAGTGTGGTGATGTAATGACCACAACAAAGAAGAGAGGGAGTGTGGTGATGTAATGACCACAACAAAGAAGAGAGGGAGTGTAGTGATGTAATGACCACAACAAAGAAGAGAGGGAGTGTGGTGATGTAATGATCACAACAAAGAAGAGAGGGAGTGTGGTGATGTAATGATCACAACAAAGAAGAGAGGGAGTGTGGTGATGTAATGACCACAACAAAGAAGAGAGGGAGTGTGGTGATGTAATGATCATATCAAAGAAGAGAGGGAGTGTGGTGATGTAATGATCACAACAAAGAAGAGAGGGAGTGTGGTGATGTAATGACCACAACAAAGAAGAGAGGGAGTGTAGTGATGTAATGACCACAACAAAGAAGAGAGGGAGTGTAGCGATGTAATGACCACAACAAAGAAGAGAGGGAGTGTGGTGATGTAATGACCACAACAAAGAAGAGAGGGAGTGTGGTGATGTAATGACCACAACAAAGAAGAGAGGGAGTGTGGTGATGTAATGACCACAACAAAGAAGAGAGGGAGTGTGGTGATGTAATGTCCACAACAAAGAAGAGAGGGAGTGTGGTGATGTAATGACCACAACAAAGAAGAGAGGGAGTGTGGTGATGTAATGACCACAACAAAGAAGAGAGGGAGTGTGGTGATGTAATGATCACAACAAAGAAGAGAGGGAGTGTGGTGATGTAATGACCACAACTAAAGAAGAGAGGGAGTGTGGTGATGTAATGACCACAACAAAGAAGAGAGGGAGTGTGGTGATGTAATGACCACAACAAAGAAGAGAGGGAGTGTGGTGATGTAATGATCACAACAAAGAAGAGAGGAAGTGTGGTGATGTAATGACCACAACAAAGAAGAGAGGGAGTGTGGAGATGTAATGTCCACAACAAAGAAGAGAGGGAGTGTGGTGATGTAATGACCACAACTAAAGAATCATTGTGGAATCTGAAAAGACACATATCCTGAAAGCATGATGGTGTACTTACTACGTGTGCATGTTAAAAGAAAGGTGGGTACATAACTAAGTGTGCATGTTGAAAGAAAGGTGGGTACATAACTAAGTGTGCTATTGTAGCAAAGTAATTTTTTTTAAGTTTCCATAATTTTTGTTCTACTATCTATACAATCGGACATAATTGATTTTGGCCCAATAGGCCCGGCATATTCCAACTTTTAAGGAGATTTCTGTTTTGATTGGGTTATTTTGCCTAAATGCCTGTTGGATTACCTATGGAAAAAAACCTCTGCATCTCTGCCCAGCCTGGGGCAGCCAACAGGGTGTTTAGCATCCCCAGTGGTTCTGCAAGTATGGAGAGGATATTTACTGCTACTGACCTGCTCTCCAGGCACCATCACATGAGACAGAAGCCACAGACTGGCCAAACTGGTGTTTCTAAAAATGAATTCAAAGGCACTGTAGACTGAGCCTGATAGAAAGATGGCGCTGACAGAGAGGGCTGCCTCGCTTCTAGTCCTTCACAAGCATTTCGCTACACTCGCAATAACCTCTGCTAACCGTGTGTATGTGACCAATAACATTTGATTTGATTTAATAAGGCATTTTTGTTTAATTTGTAAGTTAGTCACAGCCTATATGCTCAATTTATAGACTATAATGACTTAATACAATGAAATGTTGTTTAAATGTTGAGCGCTTAATAATGTCAGTGACTCCCTACCAGCCTAGTGTGTCACGCTCACAAATGCTTCACAACGGTATTTCTTTGTAGGCTATAGCCTTGAAATAATTAAATAATATAGCTTAAATAATTCATTTCCGTTCCTTCTTAGGCTCAGTCTGGCTCCTGGCCTATCTAGAGTGTTTATATGCTGTTTAATATGACATGTAGCCTATTAAAAACTATGAGGGCTCCTCACATTCACCTTTTCATGTTTATTAATATACTTTTTATTCAAATCGTTTGGTTTGGTAGGTCCAAGTAGTGACCGCTCCAACAGCTATGAGCAGAATTTCCGACCACTCCGTTCACATACTCTGAGCAGGACCACTTACCAACCAATAGGGGGCAGTAGTGAGACACTGAACACATTTACCAACAATTACTATGGATGAGGTAATTTTTTAAATGTTATTTATTTTATTTAACTAGGCAAGTCAGTTAAGAACAAATTATTATTTACGATGACGGCCTACCCCAGCCAAACTCTAACAAAGCTGGACCAATTGTGCACCTTCCTATGTGACTCCCAATCATGGCGGGTTGTTTTACAGCCTGGAATCGAACCAGGGTCGGTAATAATGCCTCTAGCAATGAGATGCATTGCCTTAAGACCGCTGCGCCACTCAGGAGCGCAGCGGTTTAGGGTACTATTCTTGATATGTAGTGGATTGAATAGCAACAGGGCTATTCAATACCAGGCCTCAATATCTGTAGAGCTGCTGGGTTTCCTTTCTCCCAAGTAGTTCAATGGTTGATTCATGGTGTTGATTGGCCAGAGAGTCCACTTGCCTGGAGACCCAGGTCTGAATCAGTTAAACCAAACCAATGAAAACCAATAGTGGTGAGGCCATTGAGGCCCAGATGTCTGAACAAGCTATATCCAGGCTGGATAACACAGAACACAGGAAGGCAGGGGCAGTACATAATGGTGACAATCAGGAGTTTTTTTCTACAAACACAGGGTCTGCTACGGGAAGCAGTGGTGAGACAGAAAAGCCCATTGGCTGTTCCTCACCAATGACATGCACTTCAGATCTAACCACAGGAAGGATCCCTCTAAAATAGACAGATTTTCTCCATATCTTAATTTAGTCCAAAAAACTCAGATATGAGGAAGCAATTCAGTGTTAGTGGTATGTAGTGAGGGTATTAGTGTATATACAGTGTTAGTGGTATGTAGTGAGGGTAGTAGTGTATATACAGTGTTAGTGGTATGTAGTGAGGGTAGTAGTGTATATACAGTGTTAGTGGTATGTAGTGAGGGTAGTAGTGTATATACAGTGTTAGTGGTATGTAGTGAGGGTAGTAGTGTATATACAGTGTTATTGGTATGTAGTGAGGGTAGTAGTGTATATACAGTGTTATTGGTATGTAGTGAGGGTAGTAGTGTATATACAGTGTTAGTGGTATGTAGTGAGGGTAGTAGTGTATATACAGTGTTAGTGGTATGTAGTGAGGGTAGTAGTGTATATACAGTGTTAGTGGTATGTCGTGAGGGTAGTAGTGTATATACAGTGTTAGTGGTATGTAGTGAGGGTAGTAGTGTATATACCGTGTTAGTGGTATGTAGTGAGGGTAGTAGTGTATATACAGTGTTAGTGGTATGTAGTGAGGGTAGTAGTGTATATAAAGTGTTAGTGGTATGTAGTGAGGGTAGTAGTGTATATACAGTGTTAGTGGTATGTAGTGAGGGTAGTAGTGTATATACAGTGTTAGTGGTATGTAGTGAGGGTAGTAGTGTATATACAGTGTTAGTGGTATGTAGTGAGGGTAGTAGTGTATATACAGTGTTAGTGGTATGTAGTGAGGGTAGTAGTGTATATACAGTGTTAGTGGTATGTAGTGAGGGTAGTAGTGTATATACAGTGTTAGTGGTATGTAGTGAGGGTAGTAGTGTATATACAGTGTTAGTGGTATGTAGTGAGGGTAGTAGTGTATATACAGTGTTATTGGTATGTAGTGAGGGTAGTAGTTAATATACAGTAGGCTGGTGTAATGCTAGTGTATCATGGTGTGATGTATGTCTCTCTCACTTCCCCCCTCTACTTCCCCTAGCTCACACCATCTTGAACACAGAGTGCTAAACCCAACACTTACTGTCAATGAGACTATTAATATTACTCTGATACTTTGTCAATGTCGCACAACACACTGACTGACATCTTAGTCATTTAGCAGATGCTCTTATCCAGAGCAATTTACAGTAGTGTACAGGAGCAATTTTTCACCTAGTCGGCTCACGGATTTGAACCAGTGACCTTTGGGTTACTGGCCCAACGCTCTTAACAGCTAGGCTACCTGCCGCCCTACTTTCACGCACGCACGCACGCACGCACGCGCACACACACACACACACACACACACACACACACACACACACACACACACACACACACACACAGAGAAATACTGTCAATCTAATCTATCAATAGGTGCTGTAATAATACTAACATGGGCACCTATCACGTGACAGTGACAAAACTGCATTGGTGAAGTGTCCTGGTGGTGGTTTAGATACATCTTTACTCTGATACACAAGGAATGGCTCAGTAGGCCCATAATATAGTACTATCGCAGCACTGGCAACATTCTCTGTGATTACATCAAACTGCCATGTTAACTGCCCCACTGTAAGACACATAACTACTGATACGTGTCAGCCGTTATAGTCTCTCCTCTCGCTGCCGTTGGAACAAGACAAGCTATTCTCAGAAGCCTTTTACCACTACCTAATGAATAGGTGTATGTATGTACCCTAGAAACGGATGTCTAGATAGGACAGTCTCACAAACTGTACTGTAAACTGCTGTATACGGTTGCATAGTGCACAGCATGATATGCCTTTTCATTACATGTTCTATGCATTCTGTTTCTATGTTGTGTTCTCCCAGGGGTATTTTGGGTGAAACTGATCTCAAATGAACCTTCACTTCCTGCTTAAGGAGATCCCTCTGGCGCCAAGGTGGGTCTGGGAAATGAAGTCTACTGATGAAACGTTTAAACTTTCCATTCATATTTCACTACTGCTATGAAATCATTCAATGAAAAAAACTGTAGTCATTGGACTACAACTGTCTAAATCTGTGGCAGGTCAGTAGTGTTGTGTGATAATCCTGTCAGTTAACAAACTGCACACTGAAACCCTAACATTATGACTGGTGTATTCACAATGAATACTGACAATCGACTGTGTTGTCTGTGTGCAATTCAAGGCATAGATGAGACACTGTAGTTCACCCCTCAAGTCAACTATTCACCTGAGTAACCTCATTCTCTATCCAGCGGGGATACTGTACTACACGGACACCATAATATGATGTGTCATCCTGTCACCGTGGTCTGGTCACAGGAATGTACAGGGGGGTTGATTTTAAAAAGCCCTATTCATCACTGTCCACGTCGATGTGAGAAGTGACAAGGTGCTTCATCGCATGAATCATTTCCATCAAATGGATACGCACGCACATACCGTAAATGGTTCACTGTGATGTTATCTATACCTGATTATTCATGACATGCAGTAATACTATTGACATTTGTTGATAGGTTTTTATGTTATTGATGAATCATTTCCTGTGAATGTATATTTGAGAAACTATTTCTCTATCATCTCTTAATTTGAAATTAAAACGTGACATTCTATATGTAGGCTAAAGACCACTTCTAATGCTGTTATGTAGGACACATAACTAAAGTGTACCTTTAGGTTCTCTGTTTAAACAGTTGTAATGACAAGGGATGGATAGGAGAAAACACACACACACACTGCGTCCCTGTCCACCCTGGAGAGACGCGTCTGACCTTTCTCTCTGCCTGCGACAGACATCTACACCTCCATCCTCTCCTCCCTCCATCCATTCATCCATCTCCCTCTCTTTGATGTGCTCTAATTAGCCATGCTCATTAGACCCAGTGGTGCTAATCAATTGGCTCAGCCCAGATACACACACACACACACACACACACACACACACACACACACACACACACACACACACACACACACACACACACACACACACACGGCGAGCTTAATTGGGCCGTGCTAATGAAGGCAGGGAGAGGCACAGACACTCACCTGGTACCCACATATTGCAGAAGTCCATGGTTGCTAGAGCTGCTGTCTTGGTCACATCTGTCTGAGTGTCTGAGTGTCTGAGTCCCCTTCTTTCTCTCTCTCTCTCTCTCTCTCTCTCTCTCTCTCTCTCTCTCTCTGTGCGTCTCTGTCTCTGTCTCTCTCATTGGAACATTAACGGAGGAGAGATAAAAATCATTCCCCTCCCTCTTGTTGTCCACGCCCCCACACATGCCCCACCCCCTCCCCACATCCTGAGAGAGAGAGAAAGAGAAGAGGAAGTAAACAAAAGAAGAGTAGGAAGTGGGGTCAGAAAGAGAAAGGGGGACACGCGAGGTTAAAGAGTGGGAGAGGGTGAGATCTAAGAAATAGAGGAGGAGAAAGAAGAGGGGGAAGACTATCAGTGGAAAGTGACAGGGTGTCTGGAAACTGTCACTCACAGCTCAGAGAAAACAACCCTTTGGCTGACACTACTGCAGTCACGCTGCAGAAAAATGATATTCTACCTAGATTCTTTAGTATTGTATTGAGATAATTAAGTGAAAATTACTTGTTTTGATTTGATCTCGCTCACCCAGAAAATGCATTTACTTGTTTCAAGCTGATTTTGGTTACCAAGGAAATGCATTAAGATCATTTGTTTTCTTTTAAGCCTTTTGTAGGTTGAAGAAGGAAAAATGGTCTGCCACACTAAGATAATTTACCTTGGTAAGATGTCTAGTCAACACACTGTATGAGATATCTAGCTGTTTTCCAGTGCACTACTTTTATTAACCTTTATTTAACTAGGCAAGTCAGTTAGGAACAAGTTCTTATTTACAATGACGGCCTGCTCCGGCCAAACCCTAACCCTGACGACGCTGTGCACTGCCCTATGGGACTCCCAATCACAGCTGGTTGTGATACAGCCTGGAATCAAACCAGGGTCTGTAGGGACTCTAACACTGAGATGCAGTGCCTTAGACTGCTGCGCCACTCGGGAGCCCAAACTACCTGGCCAGTTAGAGACTTAAACCATCATATGACATACAATAAGACATGGCTCATACATGCTTATAACTAGTGATATAGCATTATACCTGCTGTCGACTTTAAATCAAGTGTTACCAAACATTTAATCCACATGCTCAACAGTTTTCATTATATTGGCACTTTTGTTGGTTCTACCTACTCGGGCAGTGTTTCTGTTATAGATCTCGCTGTCACATGAGGCGGGAGATGTGAGCCATCACAACATCCCCATAAACCACTACCCCTCTCACCCCCACTCCTCCAACAGAGGAAAATTTGAGTAAGTGCAGCACTACCGCTGACCAACTAGCTTGAGTTCACTACTACAGTGGAAATATGGGTTTCTCTGAAGCGCATGAGTCAGCCTCATGGTGGCAGTATTGGCAATAAATTCCACTTACAGATGCAGGTAGCATCCATCCAAGGCCAAGGAGAGGGAACTGTGACCCCCCCCCCCCTCCCCCTCTTCCTCTCCCTTTCTTTCATCCCCCCCTCTCTCATCCCACCCTCTCTATCTACCTTTCTTTCATCCCCCCTCTCTATCTCCCTTTCTTTCATCCCCCCCTCTCTCTCTCTATCTCCCTTTCTTTCATTCCCCCCTCTCTCTCTATCTCCCTTTCTTTCATTCCCCCCCTCTCTCTCTCCCTTTCTTTCATCCCCCCTCTCTCTATCTCCCTCTCTCTCATCCCCCCCTCTCTATCTCTCTTTCTTTCATTCCCCCACTCTCTCTCTCCCTTTCTTTCATCCCCTACCTCTCTATCTCCCTCTCTCTAATCCTCCCCTCTCTATCTCCCTCTCTCTCATCCCCCCCTCTCTATCTCCCACTCTCTCTATCTCCCTTTCTTTCATTCCCCCTCTCTCTCTATCTCCCTTTCTTTCATTCTTTCTCTCTTTCATTCTTCACTAATTCAAAAACTATCGATGGAGAGCTCTCAAGTTTGCATGTGTGTGTGTGTGTGTGTGTGTATGTGTGTTAGAAGGTGGTGACCCCAACAGTCATGGATGTCCAGAGACAGTGACAGACTGAGTGTGTGTGGGGGGGGGTCAGAGGTCGTCTGGGCAGCCTGGATTTGGCCGTGGCCCTACTACCACCATCCACCCTCTCCCCTGTGTGTGTGTGTGTGTGTGTGTGTGTGTGTGTGTGTGTGTGTGTCATGTCCAGGGAAAAGGGGGTCCTTCCTGCCTTTGAGGAGGTCTAAGCCTTGGTTACCATGACAGCCAGACCCAACGACACGCCGTTCTGGCTAATCTGAGGATGCTGGGGTAAGACACCCTTATTTGGGCAACATAATATCACAGGCATGATATGTATAATAACATAATGATTAGGAACCAATACAATGACAACATCAAATAAAGAAATAATCCTTTCATGGAATTTCAGAAACATACTGCTGTATTTGATTAATAATAACTCAGTTATTCATGAAATTGTATATTAACTATATATATTTTAATACGGAATAAAAACACACGCGCAGAAATGAAAACAAAATCAGACACACACACACAATCTGATAGTGGGACCCCAGGGAGGGGGATGGGGAGGATGGGGCCTTCTGAGTAACATCAATCACTCCGCTGTCACTGAGAGAGAGAGGGAGGGGAGGGGAGAAGGGGGGAGGGGAGGATGGAAGGAGGAAGGGAGGGAGGGGGAGAGAGGTAAAGAGATAGAGAGAGGGAAGGAGGGGGAGAGAGATAAAGAGATAGAGAGAGGGAAGGAGGGAAGGAGGGGGAGAGAGATAAAGAGAAAGAGAGAGGGAAGGAGGGGGAGAGAGATAAAGAGATAAAGAGAGAGGGACGGAGGGTAGGAGGGGGAGAGAGATAAAGATATAGACAGAGGGGAGGAGAGGTGTCCAGAAGGGGTCAGTACAGGGACCATTCGACATCTCTCTGGAGCTCCCATCTATTGTACATTCACCACAGGGGAGCCCAGAGCAGATACACACATCCTCATCTTTACACTGGTGTTGGACCTACAATGTGTGTTTGTCTCACCACTGTGTGTGTGTGTGTGTGTGTGTGTGTGTGGAGCTCCAGGATTATAAACTGTACTGGTAGGAGGGTGAGAGGTTTAGGTGGTGTATG